>NC_092148.1:15109222-15288594 GCF_045791955.1 Oncorhynchus clarkii lewisi | reverse complement strand
AACCTCCGTCCCACTCTCAAATCTCTGGAAGACTGAAACAGGTTTCCCTCAAGAATTTCCTTGTATTTAGCGCCCATTCATCATTCCTTCAATTCTGACCAGTTTCCCAGTACCTGCCGATAAAAACATCCCCACAGCATGATGCTGCCACCACCATGCGAGATGGTGGAGTTGCGCCAGACATAACATTTTCCTTGATGGCCAAAAAGCTCTATTTGACCAGAGTACCTTCTTCCATATGTTTTGGGAGTCTCCCACAATGCTTTTAGGCAAACACCAAACTTGTTAACTTATGTTTTTCTTTAAGAAATTGCTTTTTTTCTGGCCACTCTTCCATAAAGGTCAGGTCTGTGGAGTGTACAGCTTAAAGAGGTCCTATGGACAGATACTCCAATCTCAGCTGTGGAGCTTTGCAGCTCCTTCAGGGTTATCTTTGGTCTCTTTGTTGCTCTCCTGATTAATGCCCTCCTTGCCCGGTCCGTGAGTTTTGGTGGGCGGCCCTCTCTTGGCAGGTTTGTTGTGGTGCCATATTCGTAATTTTTTTTTGTAATGGAATATAATTTCTAATTTATAAGGTCCGTGGGATGTTCAAAGTTTGGCAATTTTTTTTATAGCCCAACCCTGATCTGTAGTTCTCCACAACTTTGTCCATGACCTGTTTGAAGAGCTCCTTGGTCTTCATGTTGCCCTTGTTTAGTGGTGTTGCAGACTCTGGGGCCTTTCAGAACAAGTGAATGTATATACTGAGATCATGTGACAGATCATGTGACACTTAGATTGCACACAAGTGGACTTTATTTAATAACTAATTATGTGACTTCTGAAGGTAATTGGTTGCACCAGATCTTATTTAGGGGCTTCATAGCAAAGGGATATGCACGCACCATTGTTCCATGTAGAATTATTTTGAATTTCTTGAAACAAGTTATTTTTCTAATTTCACTATAATTTGGACTTTTTTGTGTATGTCCATTACATGAAATCCAAATAAAAATCAATTTAAATTACAGGTTGTAATGCAACAAAATAGGAAAAACACCAAAGGGGATGAATACTTTTGCAAGGCACTGTAACTACTGTTAAGATATCCTGGTTGTACAATGACTTGCAGTGTAATACAACAATTCTGCCCTGTCTGATATGGTGTAGAGATACTGGTTTCGTTTGAGTGTGCACCTGTGCGTGTCCTTGTCTCTGTTTGTACTTTTGTGTGTGTGTGCATAGAAATGCTGACTTAATTGATGACAATGTCTGTGTTGGCATTTTGTCAGGGCCAGGTGACTGATGACTTGACTGTTGGCCTTAATCATCTACATCAAGCTGTGTGAATTGAGTATGGTTATTTGAATGTCAGCCATACTCATAGCTTGTATCGGTAGAATTCTGCAAGTCACCATTGTTATAGACACGTTTGTAATCAAAACTGGTTGTCTTTGTTCTTTCCCAGAATTGTGTTCCCTCTGGTTTCTGTTAAGTGTTTCCCTTCTCTCTCTCTCTCTCTCTCCCTCTCTAACTCACCCAGAGAACCTGTTTCTGCTGTGAGAGTGGTGGCCAACAACACAGGAGACTTAGTGGAGTTCAATGGAACCACTGAGCCTCTACATCTCCATATCAGCTGTGAGTATGTCAAGCATTGCCTGACTCTTTACAGTGATTTGGGAGTGACACAATAACATAGCTTCAATCATATTGCCAATGATGTATGATTTATCATGATCAATTGATTTTGCTCAAAAACACATAGGCACAAGAACTGTTCGTCGGGAGCTTTATGAAATGGGTTTCCATGGTCGAGCAGACGTACTTAAGCCTAAGATAACCATGCGCAATGCCAAGCATCGGCTGGAAATTTAGAGGGGTTGGGTTAAATGCAGATGACACATTTCAGTTGAAGGCATTCAGTTATACAACTGATTAGGTACCCCCTTTCCCTATCCCTTCATCTGCTGTGGTGTAAAAGTCAAAGGTGTAAAGGTGACCTTGTAAAGGTGACCTTGTGTGTGTCGAGGTGTGTTACTCTCTCTCAGGTGGGTTTTGGGTTCTAGTCCCAGATACATTATAACATATCTGTTGTGTTTGACACCTGTGTTGTATCAATGTATATTTACAGTGGGGCAAAAAAGTATTTAGTCAGCCACCAATTGTGCAAGTTCTCCCACTTAAAAAGATGAGGGAGGCCTGTAATTTTCGTCATAGGTACACTTTAACTATGACAGACAAAATGAGGGAAAGAAATCCAGAAAATCACATTGTAGGATTTTTAATGAATTTATTTGCAAATTATGGTGGAAAATAAGTATTTGGTCACCTACAAACAAGCAAGATTTCTGGCTCTCACAGACCTCTTTAAGAGGCTCCTCTGTCCCCCACTCGTTACCTGTATTAATGGCACCTGTTTGAACTTGTTATCAGTATAAAAGACACCTGTCCACAACCTCAAACAGTCACACTCCAAACTCCATTATGGCCAAGACCAAAGAGCTGTCAAAGGACACCAGAAACAAAATTGTAGACCTGCAACAGGCTGGGAAGACTGAATCTGCAATAGGTAAGCAGCTTGGTTTGAAGAAATCAACTGTGGGAGCAATTATTAGGAATTGGAAGACATACAAGACGACTGATAATCTCCCTCGATCTGGGGCTCCACGCAAGATCTCACCCCGTGGGTTCAAAATGATCACAAGAACGGTGAGCAAAAATCCCAGAACCACACAGTTCAGGAAGTCTCTCCAGCGCCTCAACCAGCCCAACCGGGGTTACCTCTACCCGTCCCGTCCGGATCCAGTCCCAGTGGGACCCAGTACTCCTAGGGAGTATGATGGGACGGCAGCACAGTGCTAGGGGTTCCTTTTACAACTGGACCTATGCCACCATTCACCCAGCTCCTTCGGGAAGGGAGAGAGTGTGCGCCCTCGTCTCATGCCTCTCGGGGAGAGCTCTGGAGTGGGAAAACGCTGCATTCTCCCCACCCGGCGTTTTCCCACTCCAGAGCTCTCCCCGAGAGGCATGAGACGAGGGTGGACACTCTCTTGGACCACTTCGAGGAATTCACCCGAAGGGAGAGCACCGGGGGAACAGCTCTTCCATTTGAGGCAGGGGACAAGGAGAGCACAAGAGTTTGCGCTGGATTTCCGGACCTTGGCCGCCGGAGCGGGATGGAACGACAGGGCCCTCATTGACCACTACCGATACCGACACAGAGGAGGATCAGACTCCCATTCTCCCGGCCTCCTGCCTGGTAGCGCTGGTCGTGTGGGAGCTGGACGTGGACATAGAGCAGGGGTTGCGTACAGAGCCCGCTCCACTCCAGTGTCCCGTCAGGCGTCGGTACATTCCGTCTGCTGTCCGTGACCAGTTGTTCTATTGGGCCCACACATCTCCCTCCTCTGGTCATCCGGGGATCGGTCGGACGGTGCGCTGTCTGACTGGGAAGTACTGGTGGCCCACCTTGGCTAAGGACGTGAGGGTTTATGTTTCCTCCTGCTTGGTGTGCGCCCAGTGTAAGGCTCCTAGACACCTGCCCAGAGGTAAGCTACATGCCTTACCCATTCCACAACGGCCTTGGTCACACCTGTCGGTGGTGTGACCAAGGCCTCCTCCTTCACATGGTAACACCACGAACCTGGTTGTTGTGGATAATTTTTCTAAGTCCTGTCGTCTCCTCCCTCTGCCCGGTCTCCCTAGGGGCCTACAAACTGCGGGGGCCCTGTTTACACACGTCTTTCGGCACTACATGGTGCCTGAGGATATAGTGTCTGATCGAGGTCCCAAGTTCACTTCGAGAGTCTGGAGGGCGTTCATGGAATGTCTGGGGGTCTCGATCAGCCTCACCTCGGGTTTTCACCCGGCTTTCTAGCCATAGCCTCTCCATTTTTCTATTATCCATTTGTTTTGTCTTGTTCCATTCACACCTGGTTTGCATTCCCCAATCACACTACATGTATTTATTCCTCTGTTCCCCCTCATGTCTTTGTGTGAAATTATTTGTGTGCTAAGTGTTGTACGCACTAGGCTAAGCATTTGTTATTCTCCGTGTGTTTTCACAAAGCTTATTTGTATTGCTATACATTTCTGTTGCGTGACATTTGTGCGTGCTATACACTTTGCCTTGTTGGCTGGAGGTTTTTGACGCAGCTGCGTCAGTCTGTATATCTCTCCTGCCGTAATAAAGTGTGCGCCTGTCCACAACTCTCTGCTCTCCTGCACCTGACTTCATCTCAAGTACAGGGACCAGGGACCCTGGGCATCTTTCTTTTGTTGTTTTTCAGAGTCAGTAGAAAGGCATCTTTAGTGTCTTAAGTTTTCATAACTTCGACCTTAATTACCTACCGTCTGTAAGCTGTTAGTGTCTTAACGACCCTTCCACAGGTGCATGTTCATTAATTGTTTATGGTTCATTGAACAAGCATGGGAAACAGTGTTTAACCCCTTTACAATGAAGATCTGTGAAGTTATTTGGATTTTTACGAATTATCTTTGAAACACTGGGTCCTGAAAAAGAGACGTTTCTTTTTTTTTTTTAGTTTATATATATATACACTACCGTTCAAATGTTTGGGGTCACTTAGAAATGTTTTTGTTTTTGAAAGAAAAGTACATTTTTTGTCCGTTAAAATAACATCAAATTGATCAGAAATACAGTGTAGACATTGTTCATGTTGTAAATGACTGTTGTCGCTGGAAACGGCAGATTTTTGTTATGGAATATCTACATAGGCGTACAGCTGCCAATTATCAGCAACCATCACTCCTGTGTTCCAATGCCACGTTGTTTAAGCTAATCCAAGTTTATCATTTGAAAAGGCTAATTGATCATTAGAAAACCCTTTTGCAATGATGTTAGCACAGCTGAAAACTGTAGTGCTGATTAAAGAAGTAATAAATCTGGCCTTTTTTGGACTAGTTGAGTAGGCTAAAGAAGCATCAGCATTTGTGGGATCAATTACAGGCTCAAATTGACCAGAAATAAGGCACTTTCTTCTAAAACTCATCAGTCTATTCTTGTTCTGAAAAATGAAAGCTATTCCATGCGAGAAATTGCCAAGAAACTGGAGATCTGGTACAACACTGTGTACTACTTCCTTCACATAACAGCACAAATTGGCTCTAACCAGAATAGAAAGAGGAGTGGGAGGTGCACAACTGAGCAAGAGGACATAATATTGTCTAGTATGAGAAACAGACACCTCACAAGTCCTCAACTTGCAGCTTCATTAAATAGTACCATCAAACCACCAGTCTCAACGTCAACAGTGAAGAGGTGACACCGGGATGCTGGCCTTCTAGGCAGAGTTCCTCTGTCCAATGTCAGTGTTCTGTGCTCATCTTAATCTTTTATTTTTATTGGCCAGTCTGAGATATGGCTTTTTCTTTGCAACTCTGCCTAGAAGGCCAGCATTCCAGAGTCGCCACTTCACTGTTGATGTTGAGACTGGTGTTTTGAGGGTACTATTTAATGAACACAGGAGTGATGGTTGCTGATAATGGACCTCTATACGCCTTTGTAGATATTCCATAACAAAAATCTGCCGTTTCCAGCGACAGTAGTGATTTACAACATGAATAATGTCTACACATCAATTTGATGTTATTTTAAAGGACAAAAAATGACATTTCTAAGTGACCCCAAATGTTAATAAAACATGTGTGGAAAAGTGCAGGGGTCTGAATACTTTCTGAATGCACTGTATGTATATATAATGTAACAAAAAAGCTGCTTGACTGTTGGTATGAGGTTCTTACTGTGTGAGTTTTCGCCAGGTTTAATGGGACCCATGTCATCCAAAACTTTGACTCAAGTTTGGCAAAAATAATCTAGATGCACCTGGATAATCAAGACTTTTGGAAGAATGTTCTACAGGGAGATTATTCAAAAGTCTCTTGGTGAGATGGTTCCCATTATGCCTGGTGAAAACCAAATACTGCATTCCACAGTAAGAACCTCATAACTACGGTCAAGCATGTGTAACAGATGTATATTGTACTCTCCTTGTGTTGTTTTCTCCAAGTAAATCACATCAGCCAGTGGTCCCAGTTGAGCATCATTTATTTCTGTTGCTGTTGTTAAATGGGAAACAGCACATTAGTTGTGCAGGGCTTAACGATATTGATGGGTGTCGATGTAAAAATCTGTAGCATGAAGACAACTGTGTTAGCAGTGGGCTTCTGTGACCATTACATCAGTGTATGCTAGCTAACACACTTATTTACAGCAATCATATGCCAAAGCACATCCCAGAAAACTCCTCAATCCCTAACAGGTACCATATACACACACATGTATAAATCAGTAATGTGCAGCAAACTTGTACACATTGTAAAATATAAAATGTAAAACAGTATTCAGAATGTGACCTGCCCCTTGCATCACATTTTCATACTGGGAAGACCTGACCTGACGTTCAAGCGAATGCTTGAACATTAAATACACCTTTCTTTAGAGGCAAGTGGAAACATAACCAACCCTGTTACACATGGTAGTGGTATTGTGATGGTTTGGGGATTAATTAATGGAAGGAACTATGAATTCTACAGAAGAATATCAGTGCATCTGGCTGTGAGCTGAAGCTGAAGCGCAGATGAGTCATGCAGCAAGACAATGACGCAAAACATAATTTGATGTTTTGGTAATCCCAATTGAAATGTTGTGGCAGGATTTAAAACGAGCAGTACATGCTTGAAAACACCCAAAAGTCTCTGAGTTAAAGCAGTTATTTTTGCTAGGTAAAGCCCCGCCTTATCTCAGCTCACTGGTCACCATAGCAGCACGCACCCACGCGCTCCAGCAGGTATATTTCACTGGTCTCCCCCAAAGCCAATTCCTCGTTCGGCCGCCTTTCCTTCAAGTTCTCTGCTGCCAATGACTGGAACAAACTGCAAAAATCACTGAAGCTGGAGACTCATATCTCCCTCATTAGCTTTAAGCACCAGCTGTCAGAGCAGCTCACAGATCACTGCACCTGTACAGAGTTCATCTGTAAATAGCCCATCCAACTACCTCATCCCCATACTGTTATTTATTTTGCTACTGTGCACACCAGTATCTCTACTTGCACACTCATCTTCTGCACGTCTATCACTCCAGTGTTTAATTGCTACATTGTAATTATTTTGCCACTATGGTCTATTTATTGCCTTTTTGCCTTGTATATAGGCTTTTTCTATTGTATTATTGACTGTATGTTTGTTTATTCCATGTGTAACTCTGTGTTGTTGTTTGTGTCGCACTGCTTTGCTTTATCTTGGCCAGGTCGCAGTTGTAAATAAGGACTTGTTCTCAACTAATCTACCTGGCTAAATAAAGGTGAAATAAATGTTTTTTTTTAATTACGCATGGAAGAGTGGGCCAAAATTACTCCACAATGATGTGAGAGACTGATCAACAACTACAGGAAGCGTTTAGTTGCAGTGATAAGTGGCAGAACTGCTAAGTATCCTCTGTTGTGGGTTCTCATCCTGGTGCTGCTCAACTTTACTACAGGTAAAGTGGACAATAAGCTCATTCTGTAAATATATTGATGCATATTTGCGCTTTATGGTACAAACACTCTATTAAATAAGTAACAGGTTGTTCAAATGTCTCTTTTCGGTTGATGCACTATAGTTTGTTTGCAGTCATTGCAGGTAAAGGTGGAACAACCAGTTATTGAGTGTAAAGGGGCAATTACTTTAGGTGTTGTATAACTTTTTTTATTAAATAAATAAAATAAGTGACAATGTGACGATCGTCGTTGGAATGAGGTGAGGACCAAAGCGCAGTGTGGTGGGTGTTCATCATATATTTAATAAACCGAGAACACTAAACAAAATAACCATGGAGAAACGAAACTGCCTCTGATTGAGAACCATACCAGGCCAAACGCAAAACACAACATAGAAAAAGGAACATAGACAACCCACCCAACTCACACCCTGACCATACTAAAACAAAGACATAACAAAAGAACTAAGGTCTCCGGCCGCAAAACCTGAACCTATATGGGAGGGTCTGGGTGGGTGTCTGTCCGTGGTGGCGGCTCTGGTGCGGGACGTGGACCCCACTCCACCATAGTCTTTGTCCGCCTCCTAACCTACCTCCGTGAACTAAGGTCAGAACGTGACAATCAATTTCTTTATATTTTTTTGTAAACTCAGGTTCCCTTGATCTAATATTGGGTTTTGGTTGAAGATCTGATAACATTCGGTTTCAAAACTATGCAGAAATACAGAACATCAGAAAGGGGGCAAATACTTTTCCAAGGCGCTGTAAGTGTTTTCTTGACAGGTTCAATGTGAACAGTGTCTTATGAGCCCACGTTGCCTCAGTCACTGTAGATAGATCATGAGTTTCAACAGGGTCAGAGAACCTATATCCGGCCTCATTGGCCATGTACCATCCAGCATCCTCCCAGGATTCATACAGGACAGACAGAGTTGATCAGATTTACAGTAAACCATAATCAACATGAAACCAACCCCGTGTGTCAACAAAAAATACAGTGGGAAAAGGGTACTTGGGCAAAACAGGGCGTGGGTAGTTGAGTAGGTGTGTGTGAGTGTTTTCTGTCGGCAGGTAGGGTGGGTTGGTACATTGGAATCACCTGACAATTTGTTGATTAAGAGGAGACTCTGACTGTGCAGTATCAACATGGTTGGATTTACCAAGAAGTCTGGACAGTCATAGGAAAGTTCATTTCTGATCCGTGGTGTTTGATAAGTGGCAGAACTATGGAGTATCCTCTGGTGTGGGTTCTCATCCTGGTGCTGCTCAACTTCACTACAGGTAAAGAGGACAAAACGCTCATTCTGGAAAGATATTGATGCCTATTTGTGCTTTATGGTACATACACTTGATTAAATAAGTAACAGGTTGTTCATGTCTCTGTTTGGATGATGCACTTCAGTCAAACAGTATCAAGTCAGAAAGATGAAGGTTTCTATTTATCTGACATTGACAACCAATGTCTAGAGTAGACACTATAAATAGATAGTAGGTCATGTTGTAAATTGTGCTTTCAACTTGAAGGCACTAATTTAAACAAAAGTTGTATTTCTGTTAAAGAGCCAGAGTCTAAAGATTTGATTCATATCAAGTAAAATATTTTAGAAAACTTTAAAGAAATTTGTACTGATTAAAAATATCTCAAAACATGAACTAAACTCATCAATCCATCCTCTTCTAGATGTCTCTGGCCAGGTGGTGGTTCCCTCGATGAACCCCTTAGCTGTGGGCAGTAATGTCACCCTGAACCTAGTTCCTCAAAGCCCCATCAACATAGGGACCTGGTCATATGAAACTACAACCATCGTACTTTTCTATCCTGGTGGCAGTAGTGTGAGTACAAGTTATCGAGGCAGAGTCTTATTCTCCTCCTCAGAGCTGTCCATAAGCTCTCTCCAACTCAACGACTCAGGACGATATACCGTGCAGGGAATGGAGCCAGTCCTGAATGCTGTGGTGACTTTGTCTGTCCGGGGTAAGGAACTGACCTCTGCCTGTCTGTTGATCTTTCTACAATGGTAGACTCTCACTCACTGGCACGCATCATCACTTATGCGCACACACACTCACCTGCACACTTACTTACCCATTCACATACCTTCTTCCATGCAGGTTCACATGCAAACATGCTCACCTGCACACTTGCCCATTCACATACCTTCTTCCATGCAGGTTCACATGCAAACACGCTCACCTGCACACTTGCCCATTCACATACCTTCTTCCATGCAGGTTCACATGCAAACATGCTTGCACATCAGTGAAGGCTGTTGAGGGAAGGACAGCTAATAATAATGGCTGGAATTGAGTGTAATAAAGTGAATGGAATGGTATCAAACACATGAAAACCATGTTTTTGATACCATTCCATTTACTTCATTCCAGCCATTATTATGAGCTGTTCCCCCTCAGCAGTCTCCACTGATGCGCATTACCTATCAATAATTAATCTCTGTCATAATAATAAAAGTTATTTCATGACATGGAAAGCTAACACTTAAATGTGTCAATGTTTTCTGAAGCCATAGTGTAGTTGGCCTACATCATACCCTTGAAAAGAATGAAACTGAACAGATCACAGAGTATGAGCAAATTGTTCGCTTACATTTCAGATAAGAAGTACACAAGATGTTTTATGTGTGTGCAAAGGGCTCTACAATGCTCAATCCTATAACTTGGTCTCTATGATAAGTAAATCAAATAAAATAGCATATTTAGATTTCCAAAATAAGTTTTACAGTGTGAAACAAATCTAAACAATATGGTTGTTATTCTACTCTCTCACCCACAGAGCCCATTTCAAATGTGACTCTAAGGGCCAACGCCACTGATCTAGTGGAATTGAACGACACTGCCATGTTCACCTGCTCTGTCTCGTCTGGCACCTCCCTCTCCTACCGCTGGCTGAATGGCAGCTCAGAGGTCACAGCCAGTGACAGAGTTCGCCTTGGTGGTGGGAACAGCACTCTCACCATAATCAGTGTGACACGATACGATGATGGGCCGTTCAGATGTGAGGTCATCAACGGAATCAGCAACGGCACCAGCCAGCCCATTGGCCTCAATGTTAGATGTGAGTATCAGAGTATGCAGTATACTGTACATTGATCATACACAACAGACATGGATTGTACCTTATCATTGACAGCCAGCATTCCATGCAATGATGTAATATGCCTGTTTTCATCCCAAACCATTCCTCTGTGATCACATGATCCAGGTCATTATTTGCATGGATCATTCGTACACTGTGTTTAGTTCCTCAGCATGCACAATAGAGCAGGATGGAAACATATTCTAGGTAATGTTTACCCAACACTTCATTTGTATTTGTTCCTCCCATAGATGGCCCAAGTAACCTCACCATGATGGTAGTTCCTGAGATGACCATAGGACATACAGCCTACAAGACGGGCTCTGACATCACTCTGTCCTGCTCCGCTCAGTCCAAACCCGCTGAGTCCTACAAGTGGAGGTTTAATGGGACGTTCCTCAACGAGCAAAGCCCACAGCTCAGCCTGCAGAACACGAAGGCGAACCAGACAGGAAGATACTCCTGCTTAGCCTACAACTATGTCACAATCCAATTTGCCAATATAAACACAATGATAAAGATTGTGGGTGAGGCAACATTCATCGTTACGAAATGTCATATAGTTGGTAGTGAATATTAGATTATTGATGGTTATGAATACAATGTTTTATCATGGTATTTGTTTTACCACCGATCGAGTGAAGTACTCTTCCTCTTCTTTTACCATAGAGCCGATATCAGCGGTTTCGTTGAACCGCGATGGGAAGCCACCGATACTGGATCAGTCGTTCACTCTGCGGTGTGAGGTGACTGGACCTGTAGACTACATTCACTGGCTGATTAACGGCCAGGCCATCTCCCTAAACAACAGAACATTCTTCTCTACGGACAACAAGACAATGGTTATCAATCCAATCCAGTTTTCTGACAATGGAGAATATCTCTGTGAGGCCTTTAATGCTGTCAGCAACCTGACCAGCATGACTTTCAAGCTTGTGGTAAACTGTGAGTATTACAAGAGCTGGTCATCTTTGTCTGATAAAAACAATTCAGTGGCCATGTAGTTAAGAGTATCCGCCCTGAGATATGAAGGTTGGGAGCTTGATCCTTGGATGAGTCATACCAAAGACTGTAAAAATGTGACCCAATGTGTCTTTACTTGGCACTCATCATTAAGGAGATAGATTGGGGCGTAAGGGCCTGTGATAGACTAGCGTCCTGTCCAGGGGATGTACTTACACATCAAGCTGCAACACGCTACAGAAACAGGATATACTGTAGGCTCCTGCTCCTAGGAGCTCCTTCTCCAATAAGCCAACTTAAACTAAAACAAGGATTGTGGAAGGCTGCTTACTTACTAATCTTTGTCAAAATAGTCAAACCATAAGATTAACCATACTGTCCTGTGTTTAACAGTTGGACCAGAGAGGCCTGCTATAACTACTCCGGATATAGCAATTACAGGACACATTGTGTCCTTCAACTGCTCTGCCTCCTCTCAGCCTCTCAGCCAGTTCAGCTGGTTCTTCAATGGATCCCAGGTGGCGACTGGCTCAGTGTATGAGACGGGCCCACTGACCTTAGCCAGTCATGGGGAATACACCTGTGTGGCCTTCAACAACATCACTTGTAGAAATAGCACTGTCTCAAAGATGCTCACTGTTGTTGGTGAGTCAGTAACTGCTGCTTAAAATCAAGGGACTAAAAGTTTATTTACTTTATGTACATTTGATTTTAGATACAATATATGTGCTGTTGAACCTACAGTATAATAAAATGGAAGTTGAGATAAAAGTGCTGAAAAACACATTGATCTGCTTCCACAGCACCTGTGACCATGACCATGGTGAAAGTCATTGGAGCCCAGCCAATACTGAACGAGAGATTCTCTCTGACCTGTGGCACCGCTGGAACGGTTTACTCCATTCAGTGGATGAGGAACGGCTGGCCTCTGTATGCTGACAACAGAACAGACTTCTCTATGAACAACAATACACTGACATTATACTCTGTCCAGCATTCTGACAACGGAGACTATCAGTGTTCTGCCTTCAACCCCTTCAGCAACATGACCAGCCCATACTACAAACTGATCGTCAACTGTGAGTAGGCATTAACAAGTTCAACTTTGACCCCATGTCCTGAGGTAGAATCTTATTGAACATCCTTTATAAATATTGTAGTAAAGGCAATATGATGGTTTGGATCCCACCTCTTAAATCATCTGACATACGTTGGTAACCTTTGACCTTCTGGCCAATGACAGATGTTGGGTTTAACTCACATGTGTCAAACTCATTCCACAGAAGGCTGGGTGTCAGCGGGTTTTTCGATCCTCCCTTGAACTTGATTGATGTATTAAGGTCCCTTATTAGTAAGGAACTTCCCAAACCTGGTTGTCGAGTTCTCAATTGAAAGGAAAAACCAGAAACCAGCAGACACAAGGATCTCCGTGGAATTAATTTGACGCACCTGGTCTAACTGATTGTCTATTGTATCATAGATGGACCGGAGATGCCTATAATAACAGGACCAGCATTTGGAGAAACAGGACACAGCGTGACCTTCAACTGCTCTGCCTCCTCTCAGCCTCTCAGCCAGTTCAGCTGGTTCTTCAATGGCTCCCAGGTGGCGACCGGCTCAGTGTATGAGACGGGCCCACTGACCTTAGCCAGTCATGGGGAATACACCTGTGTGGCCTTCAACAACATCACTTGCAGAAATAGCACTGTCTCCAAGATGCTCACTGTTGTTGGTGAGTCAGTAATTGCTACTTAAAATCAAGGGGAAACATGTCTTTACTTGGTGTTTGTTTGGTTTTAGAGTCAACATACTTGCTGTTGAACCTACAGTATAATAAAATGGAAGTTCAGATAAAAGTCCTGAAAAAAACCCTTTGATATGCTTCCACAGCAACAGTGACCGTGACCATGGTGAAAGTAATTGGAGCCCAGCCAATACTGAACGAGAGATTCTCTCTGACCTGTGGCACCGCTGGAACGGTTTACTCCATTCAGTGGATGAAAAACGGCTGGCCTCTGTATGCTGACAACAGAACAGACTTCTCTATGAACAACAATACACTGACATTCAACTCATTACAGCATTCTGACAAGGGAGACTATCAGTGTTCTGCCTCCAACCCCTTCAGCAACATGACCAGCCCAGAATACAGACTGATCGTCAACTGTGAGTTGTTATTAACAAGTTCAACTTTGACCCCATGGCCTGAGGTGGAATCTTTTTGAACTTCCTTTATGCATATTGTAGTAAAGTCAATGTGATGGTTTGTAACCGACCTCTTATACCATCTGACATTTGTTGATGACGTTTGACCTTCTGGCCAATGACAGATGTTGGGTTTAACTCACATGTGTCAAACTCATTCCACAGAAGGCTGGGTGTCAGCGGGTTTCGATCCTCCCTTGAACTTGCTTGATTTATTAAGGTCCCTTACTAGTAAGGAACTCCCCAAACCTGGTTTACTGTGTCTCAAATGAAAGGAAAAAAACAAAAACCAGCAGACACTAGGAACTCCGTGGAATTCATTTGACACACTTGGTCTAACTGATTGTCTTTTGTATCATAGTTGGACCGGAGTTGCCAATAATAACAGGACCAGCATTAGGAGAAACAGGACACAGCGTGACCTTCAACTGCTCTGCCTCCTCTCAGCCTCCCAGCCAGTTCAGCTGGTTCTTCAATGGATCCCAGGTGGCGACTGGCTCAGTGTATGAGACGGGCCCACTGACCTTAGCCTGTCATGGGGAATACACCTGTGTGGCCTTCAACAACATCACTTGCAGAAACAGCACTGTCTCCAAGATGCTCACTGTTGTTGGTGAGTCAGTAACTGCTACTTAAAATCAAGTGACTAAAAGTTTTTTTAACTTTGTGTACATTTGATTTCAGATACAGTATACTTGCTGTTGAACCTACAGTATAATAAAATGGAAGTTTAGATAAAAGTGCTGAAAAAAACCTTTGATATGCTTCCACAGCAACAGTGACCATGACCATGGTGAAAGTCATTGGAGCCCAGCCAATACTGAACGAGAGATTCTCTCTGACCTGTGGCACCGCTGGAACGGTTTACTCCATTCAGTGGATGAGGAACGGCTGGCCTCTGTATGCTGACAACAGAACAGACTTCTCTATGAACAACAATACACTGACTTTCAACTCTGTCCAGGATTCTGACAACGGAGACTATCAGTGTTCTGCCTCCAACCCCCTCAGCAACATGACCAGCACAGAATACAGACTGATCGTCAACTGTGAGTACTTATTAACAAGTTCAACTTTGACCCCATGGCCTGAGGTGGAATCTTTTTGAATTTCCTTTATGCATATTGTAGTAAAGTCAATGTGATGGTTTGGATCCCACCTCTTATACCATCTGACATACGTTGATGATGTTTGACCTTCTGGCCAATGACAGATATTGGGTTTAACGCACATGTGTCAAACTAATTCCACAGAAGGCCGGGTGTCAGCTGGTTTTTCAAACCTGACTTGAACTTGATTTACATATTAACGTACCTTATTAGTAAGGAACTCCCCAAACCTGGCTGTCTCGGTCTCAATTGAAAGGAAAAAACAAAAACCAGCAGACACTAGTTCCTCCTTGGAGTGAACTTGACACAACTGGTCTAACTGATTGTCTATTGTATCATAGATGGACCGGAGATGCCTATAATAACAGGACCAGCATTTGGAGAAACAGGACACAGCGTGACCTTCAACTGCTCTGCCTCCTCTCAGCCTCTCAGCCAGTTCAGCTGGTTCTTCAATGGATCCCAGGTGGCGACTGGCTCAGTGTATGAGATGGGCCCACTGACCTTAGCCTGTCATGGGGAATACACTTGTGTGGCCTTCAACAACATCACTTGTAGAAATAGCACTGTCTCAAAGATGCTCACTGTTGTTGGTGAGTCAGTAACTGCTGCTTAAAATCAAGGGACTAAAAGTTTATTTACTTTGTGTACATTTGATTTTAGATACAGTATACTTGCTGTTGAACCTACAGTATAATAAAATGGAAGTTGAGATAAAAGTGCTGAAAAACCCTTTGATATGCTTCCACAGCAACAGTGACCATGACCATGGTGAAAGTCGTTGGAGCCCAGCCAATACTGAAGGAGAGATTCTCTCTGACCTGTGGCACCGCTGGAACGGTTTACTCCATTCAGTGGATGAGGAACGGCTGGCCTCTGTATGCTGACAACAGAACAGACTTCTCTATGAACAACAATACACTGACATTCAACTCATTACAGCATTCTGACAATGGAGACTATCAGTGTTCTGCCTCCAACCCCCTCAGCAACATGACCAGCCCAGAATACAGACTGATCGTCAACTGTGAGTTGTTATTAACAAGTTTAAATTTGACCCCATGGCCTGAGGTGGAATCTTTTTGAATTTCCTTTTTTAATATTGTAGTAAAGTCAACGTGATGGTTTGGATCCCACCTCTTATACCATCTGACATTTGTTGATGACGTTTGACCTTCTGGCCAATGACAGATGTTGGGTTTAACTCACATGTGTCAAAGTCATTCCACAGAAGGCTGGGTGTCAGCGGGTTTCGATCCTCCCTTGAACTTGCTTGATTTATTAAGGTCCCTTACTAGTAAGGAACTCCCCAAACCTGGTTTTCTGTGTCTCAAATGAAAGGAAAAAACAAAAACCAGCAGAAACTAGGGCCTCCATGGAATTAATTTGACACAACTGGTCTAACTGATTGTCTTTTGAATCATAGATGGACCGGAGATGCCTATAATAACAGGACCAGCATTAGGAGAAACAGGACACAGCGTGACCTTCAACTGCTCTGCCTCCTCTCAGCCTCTCAGCCAGTTCAGCTGGTTCTTCAATGGATCCCAGGTGGCGACTGGCTCAGTGTATGAGACGGGCCCACTGACCTTAGCCTGTCATGGGGAATACACCTGTGTGGCCTTCAACAACATCACTTGCAGAAACAGCACTGTCTCCAAGATGCTCACTGTTGTTGGTCAGTCAGTAACTGCTGCTTAAAATCAAGGGACTAAAAGTTTATTTACTTTGTGTACATTTGATTTTAGATACAGTATACTTGCTGTTGAACCTACAGTATAATAAAATGGAAGTTGAGATAAAAGTGCTGAAAAAACCTTTGATATGCTTCCACAGCAACAGTGACCATGACCATGGTGAAAGTCATTGGAGCCCAGCCAATCCTGAATGAGAGATTCTCTCTGACCTGTGACACTGCTGGAACCATTTACTCCATTCACTGGATGAAGAACGGCTGGCCTCTGTATGCTGACAACAGAACAGACTTCTCTATGAACTACAATACACTGACCTTCAACTCTGTCCAGGATTCTGACAACGGAGACTATCAGTGTTCTGCCTCCAACACCCTCAGCAACATGACCAGCCCAGAATACAGACTGATCGTCAACTGTGAGTAGTTATTAACAAGTTCAACTTTGACCCCATGGCCTGAGGTGGAATCTTTTTGAATTTCCTTTATGCATATTGTAGTAAAGTCAATGTGATGGTTTGTATCTCACCTCTTAAACAATCTGACATACGTTGATGATGTTTGACCTTCTGGCCAATGACAGATATTGGGTTTAACGCACATGTGTCAAACTAATTCCACAGAAGGCCGGGTGTCAGCTGGTTTTTCAAACCTGACTTGAACTTGATTTACATATTAACGTACCTTATTAGTAAGGAACTCCCCAAACCTGGCTGTCTCGGTCTCAATTGAAAGGAAAAAACAAAAACCAGCAGACACTAGTTCCTCCTTGGAGTGAACTTGACACAACTGGTCTAACTGATTGTCTATTGTATCATAGATGGACCGGAGATGCCTATAATAACAGGACCAGCATTTGGAGAAACAGGACACAGCGTGACCTTCAACTGCTCTGCCTCCTCTCAGCCTCTCAGCCAGTTCAGCTGGTTCTTCAATGGATCCCAGGTGGCGACTGGCTCAGTGTATGAGATGGGCCCACTGACCTTAGCCTGTCATGGGGAATACACTTGTGTGGCCTTCAACAACATCACTTGTAGAAATAGCACTGTCTCAAAGATGCTCACTGTTGTTGGTGAGTCAGTAACTGCTGCTTAAAATCAAGGGACTAAAAGTTTATTTACTTTGTGTACATTTGATTTCAGATACAGTATACTTGCTGTTGAACCTACAGTATAATAAAATGGAAGTTGAGATAAAAGTGCTGAAAAACCCTTTGATATGCTTCCACAGCAACAGTGACCATGACCATGGTGAAAGTCATTGGAGCCCAGCCAATCCTGAATGAGAGATTCTCTCTGACCTGTGACACTGCTGGAACCATTTACTCCATTCACTGGATGAAGAACGGCTGGCCTCTGTATGCTGACAACAGAACAGACTTCTCTATGAACTACAATACACTGACCTTCAACTCTGTCCAGGATTCTGACAACGGAGACTATCAGTGTTCTGCCTCCAACACCCTCAGCAACATGACCAGCCCAGAATACAGACTGATCGTCAACTGTGAGTAGTTATTAACAAGTTCAACTTTGACCCCATGGCCTGAGGTGGAATCTTTTTGAATTTCCTTTATGCATATTGTAGTAAAGTCAATGTGATGGTTTGTATCTCACCTCTTAAACAATCTGACATACGTTGATGATGTTTGACCTTCTGGCCAATGACAGATATTGGGTTTAACGCACATGTGTCAAACTAATTCCACAGAAGGCCGGGTGTCAGCTGGTTTTTCAAACCTGACTTGAACTTGATTTACATATTAACGTACCTTATTAGTAAGGAACTCCCCAAACCTGGCTGTCTCGGTCTCAATTGAAAGGAAAAAACAAAAACCAGCAGACACTAGTTCCTCCTTGGAGTGAACTTGACACAACTGGTCTAACTGATTGTCTATTGTATCATAGATGGACCGGAGATGCCTATAATAACAGGACCAGCATTTGGAGAAACAGGACACAGCGTGACCTTCAACTGCTCTGCCTCCTCTCAGCCTCTCAGCCAGTTCAGCTGGTTCTTCAATGGATCCCAGGTGGCGACTGGCTCAGTGTATGAGATGGGCCCACTGACCTTAGCCTGTCATGGGGAATACACTTGTGTGGCCTTCAACAACATCACTTGTAGAAATAGCACTGTCTCAAAGATGCTCACTGTTGTTGGTGAGTCAGTAACTGCTGCTTAAAATCAAGGGACTAAAAGTTTATTTACTTTGTGTACATTTGATTTCAGATACAGTATACTTGCTGTTGAACCTACAGTATAATAAAATGGAAGTTGAGATAAAAGTGCTGAAAAACCCTTTGATATGCTTCCACAGCAACAGTGACCATGACCATGGTGAAAGTCGTTGGAGCCCAGCCAATACTGAAGGAGAGATTCTCTCTGACCTGTGGCACCGCTGGAACGGTTTACTCCATTCAGTGGATGAGGAACGGCTGGCCTCTGTATGCTGACAACAGAACAGACTTCTCTATGAACAACAATACACTGACATTCAACTCATTACAGCATTCTGACAATGGAGACTATCAGTGTTCTGCCTCCAACCCCCTCAGCAACATGACCAGCCCAGAATACAGACTGATCGTCAACTGTGAGTTGTTATTAACAAGTTTAAATTTGACCCCATGGCCTGAGGTGGAATCTTTTTGAATTTCCTTTTTTAATATTGTAGTAAAGTCAACGTGATGGTTTGGATCCCACCTCTTATACCATCTGACATTTGTTGATGACGTTTGACCTTCTGGCCAATGACAGATGTTGGGTTTAACTCACATGTGTCAAACTCATTCCACAGAAGGCTGGGTGTCAGCGGGTTTCGATCCTCCCTTGAACTTGCTTGATTTATTAAGGTCCCTTACTAGTAAGGAACTCCCCAAACCTGGTTTTCTGTGTCCCAAATGAAAGGAAAAAACAAAAACCAGCAGAAACTAGGGCCTCCATGGAATTAATTTGACACAACTGGTCTAACTGATTGTCTTTTGAATCATAGATGGACCGGAGATACCTATAATAACAGGACCAGCATTAGGAGAAACAGGACACAGCGTGACCTTCAACTGCTCTGCCTCCTCTCAGCCTCTCAGCCAGTTCAGCTGGTTCTTCAATGGATCCCAGGTGGCGACTGGCTCAGTGTATGAGACGGGCCCACTGACCTTAGCCTGTCATGGGGAATACACCTGTGTGGCCTTCAACAACATCACTTGCAGAAACAGCACTGTCTCCAAGATGCTCACTGTTGTTGGTCAGTCAGTAACTGCTGCTTAAAATCAAGGGACTAAAAGTTTATTTACTTTGTGTACATTTGATTTTAGATACAGTATACTTGCTGTTGAACCTACAGTATAATAAAATGGAAGTTGAGATAAAAGTGCTGAAAAAACCTTTGATATGCTTCCACAGCAACAGTGACCATGACCATGGTGAAAGTCATTGGAGCCCAGCCAATACTGAATGAGAGATTCTCTCTGACCTGTGACACTGCTGGAACCATTTACTCCATTCACTGGATGAAGAAAGGCTGGCCTCTGTATGCTGACAACAGAACAGACTTCTCTATGAACTACAATACACTGACTTTCAACTCTGTCCAGGATTCTGACAACGGAGACTATCAGTGTTCTGCCTCCAACACCCTCAGCAACATGACCAGCCCAGAATACAGACTGATCGTCAACTGTGAGTAGTTATTAACAAGTTCAACTTTGACCCCATGGCCTGAGGTGGAATCTTTTTGAATTTCCTTTATGCATATTGTAGTAAAGTCAATGTGATGGTTTGTATCTCACCTCTTAAACAATCTGACATACGTTGATGATGTTTGACCTTCTGGCCAATGACAGATATTGGGTTTAACGCACATGTGTCAAACTAATTCCACAGAAGGCCGGGTGTCAGCTGGTTTTTCAAACCTGACTTGAACTTGATTTACATATTAACGTACCTTATTAGTAAGGAACTCCCCAAACCTGGCTGTCTCGGTCTCAATTGAAAGGAAAAAACAAAAACCAGCAGACACTAGTTCCTCCTTGGAGTGAACTTGACACAACTGGTCTAACTGATTGTCTATTGTATCATAGATGGACCGGAGATGCCTATAATAACAGGACCAGCATTTGGAGAAACAGGACACAGCGTGACCTTCAACTGCTCTGCCTCCTCTCAGCCTCTCAGCCAGTTCAGCTGGTTCTTCAATGGATCCCAGGTGGCGACTGGCTCAGTGTATGAGATGGGCCCACTGACCTTAGCCTGTCATGGGGAATACACTTGTGTGGCCTTCAACAACATCACTTGTAGAAATAGCACTGTCTCAAAGATGCTCACTGTTGTTGGTGAGTCAGTAACTGCTGCTTAAAATCAAGGGACTAAAAGTTTATTTACTTTGTGTACATTTGATTTTAGATACAATATATGTGCTGTTGAACCTACAGTATAATAAAATGGAAGTTGAGATAAAAGTGCTGAAAAATCCCTTTGATATGCTTCCACAGCAACAGTGACCATGACCATGGTGAAAGTAATTGGAGCCCAGCCAATACTGAACGAGAGATTCTCTCTGACCTGTGGCACCGCTGGAACGGTTTACTCCATTCAGTGGATGAGGAACGGCTGGCCTCTGTATGCTGACAACAGAACAGACTTCTCTATGAACAACAATACACTGACATTCAACTCTGTCCAGCATTCTGACAATGGAGACTATCAGTGTTCTGCCTCCAACCCCCTCAGCAACATGACCAGCCCAGAATACAGACTGATTGTCAACTGTGAGTTGTTATTAACAAGTTTAAATTTGACCCCATGGCCTGAGGTGGAATCTTTTTGAATTTCCTTTTTTAATATTGTAGTAAAGTCAACGTGATGGTTTGGATCCCACCTCTTATACCATCTGACATTTGTTGATGACGTTTGACCTTCTGGCCAATGACAGATGTTGGGTTTAACTCACATGTGTCAAACTCATTCCACAGAAGGCTGGGTGTCAGCGGGTTTCGATCCTCCCTTGAACTTGCTTGATTTATTAAGGTCCCTTACTAGTAAGGAACTCCCCAAACCTGGTTTTCTGTGTCTCAAATGAAAGGAAAAAACAAAAACCAGCAGAAACTAGGGCCTCCATGGAATTAATTTGACACAACTGGTCTAACTGATTGTCTTTTGAATCATAGATGGACCGGAGATGCCTATAATAACTCCCCAAAATATATATTTAATATAGTATATAGTATATAATTTTTTTCCCATTCCTCCTTGCAAAACAGCTCGAGCTCAGTGAGGTTGGATGGAGAGCATTTGTGAACAGCAGTTTTCAGTTCTTTCCACAGATTCTCGATTGGATTCAGGTCTGGACTTTGACTTGGCCATTCTAACACCTGGATATGTTTATTTTTGAACCATTCCATTGTAGATTTTGCTTTATGTTTTGGATCATTGTCTTGTTGGAAGACAAATCTCCGTCCCAGTCTCAGGTCTTTTGCAGACTCCATCAGGTTTTCTTCCAGAATGGTCCTGTATTTGGCTCCATCCATCTTCCCATCAATTTTAACCATCTTCCCTGTCCCTGCTGAAGAAAAGCAGGCCCAAACCATGATGCTGCCACCACCATGTTTGACAGTGGGTATGGTGTGTTCAGCTGTGTTGCTTTTACGCCAAACATAACATTTTGCATTGTTGCCAAAAAGTTCAATTTTGGTTTCATCTGACCAGAGCACCTTCTTCCACATGTTTGGTGTGTCTCCCAGGTGGCTTGTGGCAAACTTTAAACAACACTTTTTATGGATATCTTTAAGAAATGGCTTTCTTCTTGCCACTCTTCCATAAAGGCCAGATTTGTGCAATATACGACTGATTGTTGTCCTATGGACAGAGTCTCCCACCTCAGCTGTAGATCTCTGCAGTTCATCCAGAGTGATCATGGGCCTCTTGGCTGCATCTCTGATCAGTCTTCTCCTTGTATGAGCTGAAAGTTTAGAGGGACGGCCAGGTCTTGGTAGATTTGCAGTGGTCTGATACTCCTTCCATTTCAATATTATCGCTTGCACAGTGCTCCTTGGGATGTTTAAAGCTTGGGAAATCTTTTTGTATCCAAATCCGGCTTTAAACTTCTTCACAACAGTATCTCGGACCTGCCTGGTGTGTTCCTTGTTCTTCATGATGCTCTCTGCGCTTTTAACGGACCTCTGAGACTATCACAGTGCAGGTGCATTTATACGGAGACTTGATTACACACAGGTGGATTGTATTTATCATCATTAGTCATTTAGGTCAACATTGGATCATTCAGAGATCCTCACTGAACTTCTGGAGAGAGTTTGCTGCACTGAAAGTAAAGGGGCTGAATAATTTTGCACGCCCAATTTTTCAGTTTTTGATTTGTTAAAAAAAATTGAAATATCCAATAAATGTCGTTCCACTTCATGATTGTGTCCCACTTGTTGTTGATTCTTCAAAAAAAAATACAGTTTTATATCTTTATGTTTGAAGCCTGAAATGTGGCAAAAGGTCGCAAAGTTCAAGGGGGCCGAATACTTTCGCAAGGCACTGTAATTAGTCATCATTGATAAAAATTCCCTTAACACGCACATGTGTCAAACTCATTCCACAGAAGGCTGGGTGTCAGCTGGTTTTTCAAACCTGACCTGAACTTGATTTACATATTAACGTCCCTTATTAGTAAGGAACTCCCCAAATCTGGCTGTCTCGGTCTCAATTGAAAGGAAAAAACAAAAACCAGCAGACACTAGTTCCTCCTTGGAGTGAACTTGACACCCCTGGTCTAACTGATTGTCTATTGTATCATAGATGGACCGGAGAAGCCTATAATAACAGGACCAGCATTAGGAGAAACAGGACACAGCGTGACCTTCAACTGCTCTGCCTCCTCTCAGCCTCTCAGCCAGTTCAGCTGGTTCTTCAATGGATCCCAGGTGGCGACTGGCTCAGTGTATGAGACGGGCCCACTGACCTTAGCCAGTCATGGGGAATACACCTGTGTGGCCTTCAACAACATCACTTGCAGAAACAGCACTGTCTCCAAGATGCTCACTATTGTTGGTGAGTCAGTAACTGCTACTTAAAATCAAGTGACTAAAAGTTTTTTTTAACTTTGTGTACATTTGATTTCAGATACAGTATACGTGCTGCTGAACCTACAGTATAATAAAATGGAAGTTGAGATAAAAGTGCTGAAAAAAACCTTTGATATGCTTCCACAGCAACAGTGACCGTGACCATGGTGAAAGTAATTGGAGCCCAGCCAATCCTGAAGGAGAGATTCTCTCTGACCTGTGGCACCGCTGGAACGGTTTACTTCATTCAGTGGATGAAAAACGGCTGGCCTCTGTATGTTGACAACAGAACAGACTTCTCTATGAACAACAATACACTGACATTCAACTCATTACAGCATTCTGACAATGGAGACTATCAGTGTTCTGCCTCCAACCCCCTCAGCAACATGACCAGCCCAGAATACAGACTGATCGTCAACTGTGAGTAGTTATTAACAAGTTCAACTTTGACCCCATGGCCTGAGGTGGAATCTTTTTGAACTTCCTTTATGCATATTGTAGTAAAGTCAATGTGATGGTTTGGATCCCACCTCTTATACCATCTGACATTTGTTGATGACGTTTGACCTTCTGGCCAATGACAGATGTTGGGTTTAACTCACATGTGTCAAACTCATTCCACAGAAGGCTGGGTGTCAGCGGGTTTCGATCCTCCCTTGAACTTGCTTGATTTATTAAGGTCCCTTACTAGTAAGGAACTCCCCAAACCTGGTTTTCTGTGTCTCAAATGAAAGGAAAAAACAAAAACCAGCAGACACTAGGGCCTTCACGGAATTAATTTGACACAACTGGTCTAACCTCATTGTCTTTTGAATCATAGATGGACCGGAGATGCCAATAATAACAGGACCAGCATTAGGAGAAACAGGACACAGCGTGACCTTCAACTGCTCAGCTTCCTCTCAGCCTCTCAGCCAGTTCAGCTGGTTCTTCAATGGCTCCCAGGTGGCAACTGGCTCAAAGTATGAGACTGGCCCACTGACCTTAGCCAGTCATGGGAAATACACCTGTGTGGCCTTCAACAACATCACTTGCAGAAACAGCACTGTCTCCAAGATGCTCACTATTGTTGGTGAGACTTGGTCTAACCGTAATCCTTTAATTGATTCGTTTGGTCTACTTTCTTGAGAACAAAAAATCCCTCTGCAACCATTAAACCTACTGCAACCATTGAAACAGTTTCACTTTGTTCTCAGCGCCAATAACCTCAGTGTCCATAAGCACCGGTGGAAACCAGGCGATAGAGGGTGACTCCTTTACAATGACTTGCAATATCGTTGGTGATCCTAGCTCCATTCACTGGTGGAAGAACCTCACGTTAGTGCATCTGGATAACAGAACCCACGTCTCTTTCGACAACAGAACACTGACCTTCAACCCTGTCCAGTATTCTTCCTATGGAGAATATCAGTGTATGGCCAGAAATAGTATAAGCAACAGAACTAGCACCCGCTACACACTCCTAGTGAATTGTAAGTAATAATGGGGATGTGTTCTTGTCAAAGATAGAGGTAATAACTGTGATGACATTATATGAAGTTAATAATCAACAATAAGGTAGTTGTAGTTGAATATTTCGATGTCGTCTGATTTTCACAGATGGACCCAAGCAACCTGTGATAGCTGGTGCACCCATTGCCGAAACAGAACAAAGAGTGACCTTCAACTGCTCAGCCTCCTCTCAGCCTCTCAGCCAGTTCAGCTGGTTCTTCAATGGCTCCCGGGTGGCAACAGGCTCAGAGTATGAGACGGGCCCACTGACCTTAGCCAGTCATGGGGAGTATACTTGTGTGGCCTTCAACAACGCCACTGGCAGAAACAGCACTGTCTCCAAGATGCTCACCGTCATTGGTAAATCAGACTACAGATTCCCATAAATTGTCTTTATGCACAAAAAGTTTATTTCTCTCAAATGTTGTGCACACATTTGTTTACATCCATGTTAGTGAGCAGTTCTTCATTGCCAAGATAATCCATCCACCTGACAGGTGTGATATATCAAGAAGCTGATTAAACAGAATGATCATTACACAGTTGCACCTTGTGCTCGGGTCAATAAAAGGCCACTCTAAAATGTGCCGTTTTGTCACAAAACACAATGCCACAGATGTCTCATGTTTTGAGAGAGCGTGCAATTGGCATGCTGACTGCAGGAATGTCCACCAGAGCTGTTTCCCTACCATAAGCCGCCTCCAATGTCATTTTAGAGAATTTTTCAGTACGTCCAACTGGCCTCACAACCACAGAACAAGTCTAACTATGCCAGCCCAGGACCTTCACATCCAGCTTGTTCACCTGCGGGATTGTCTGAGACTAGCCACCTGGAAAACTATTGAAACTGAGGAGTATTTCTGTCTGTAATGTTGTGTTGAAAAACTCATTCTGATTGGCTGGGCCTGGCTCCCCAGTGGGTGGGCCTATGTCTCCTCAAGGTCACCCATGGCTGCACCCCTGGACAGTCATGTGAAATCCATAGATTAGGGCCGAATGAATGTTTTTCAATTGACTGATTACCTTTTATGAACTGTAACTCAGTATAATTGTTGAAGTTGTTGAACGTTGAGTTTATTTTTTTGCTCAGTAGTGTGCAGTGTCCACTTATACCTTGAGCTCTCACTCCCTCCTTCCACAAAGATGTACTTTTCCATCAGCCAGGATTTATCTGTGCTCCTCCGTGCATATCACAGTACTTCTCATCAGTCAGGAGAGGCCTTGAGAGTACACATTCCTACTGTCCACTGCAGTCCACTAAATAATACAATTATTCTCAATCAGAGTTTGAACCTAACACTACTTTCAATCTCTAAATATATAAAAACTCATACTAAGAGGATATAATGATATAAAACAGGAAATATATGAAACAGTATTATAAAACAGTAATTTACAATCCATCAGATCGCACAACCATTTGTATGATATATATATATATATGTATGATATATATATATATATATATATATATATATATATATATATATATATATATATATATATATATACACATGTTTTATATATCCAACTATTGCGTTGCTGGAACTAAACATTTGATCAAATGACAAATCTTGATACTGTACATAAAGCAATACACTTCCTCTTCCCCAGAGGCTATAAAGTCGGTGATGGTGAAACGAAACAAAACGCCGATATCATCTGACAACCTAACCCTGACCTGTGATGTCACCGGGCGCTATGACACCATCTACTGGATGAAGGACAACCTGCCTCTGGTCCTGAACAACACCTTGAACTCTGACATCACCATCTCTAACAACTCTTTGCACTTCAGTCCAGTCAAGGTGTCTAACGATGGAAACTATCAGTGCGTCGCCACCAACCTCCTTCGCCCACACACCAGCCCTAAATACCAGCTATTGGTGAACTGTAAGTACTGGTGTTTTAATCTGTTGGTAAAATATTTTAAAGATAAGCATTTGATGTTATATAATGTAGAAAATCAGAAACCCACCACTATTATGATGGTTAGTGCTATCTGGGATCTTTGGGATGTCCCTACCCTAAACCCTAACCTTAACCATAACTCTTACCTAACACTGACCTTAACCCTTACCTTAACCATTTTACATTTTACCTTCAATGGGGTGATGTCAGAGTTGGATGTCCCAAGGATTCCGTTTAGACTTTTCCCTATTATGACCCCACTTCTCTGAACCTCTCTCTGTAGATGGCCCTTTGAGTGTGAACGTCTCTGGCCCAGGCTTAGTGGTGATTGGCTCAGTAATCCCTGTCAGTCTGAAGTGCTCAGCCGACTCCCGGCCAACCAGCGAGTACCGGTGGAAATACAACAACCAACCATTGACCGCGACTGGTCCTTTGATGGCTGTAGGTGTCTCCTTGAAAAATGCAGGGATTTACACCTGTGTGGCCAAGAACTCTCTAACTAACATCTCAATGTCCAAGAACATTAGTCTGGATGTCACTGGTAAGTGGGTGGGTTGTTGTAGTAAGACCTAGGTGGGATATAATGAGTAATTAAATGTCACCAAGTTGTTTTTATTATGTTGAATTTAATTTGGTTCTAGCTTGTGTACGTGTTTGTGCAAGGATTATTTTCATGCATTATGGAAATGCAATACAGAAATGTTTTGAACTGGTGGGTACAGACAGGAATTGAGAAGATACAGTGCCTTGCGAAAGTATTCGGCCCCCTTGAACTTTGCGACCTTTTGCCACATTTCAGGCTTCAAACATAAAGATATAAAACTGTATTTTTTGTGAAGAATCAACAACAAGTTGGACACAATCATGAAGTGGAACAATATTTATTGGATATTTCAAACTTTTTTAACAAATCAAAAACTGAAAAATTGGGCGTGCAAAATTATTCAGCCCCTTTACTTTCAGTGCAGCAAACTCTCTCCAGAAGTTCAGTGAGGATCTCTGAATGATCCAATGTTGACCTAAATGACTAATGATGATAAATACAATCCACCTGTGTGTAATCAAGTCTCCGTATAAATGCACCTGCACTGTGATAGTCTCAGAGGTCCGTTAAAAGCGCAGAGAGCATCATGAAGAACAAGGAACACACCAGGCAGGTCAGAGATACTGTTGTGAAGAAGTTTAAAGCCGGATTTGGATACAAAAAGATTTCCCAAGCTTTAAACATCCCAAGGAGCACTGTGCAAGCGATAATATTGAAATGGAAGAACTGCAGAGATCTACAGCTGAGGTGGGAGACTCTGTCCATAGGACAACAATCAGTCGTATATTGCACAAATCTGGCCTTTATGGAAGAGTGGCAAGAAGAAAGCCATTTCTTAAAGATATCCATAAAAAGTGTCATTTAAAGTTTGCCACAAGCCACCTGGGAGACACATCAAACATGTGGAAGAAGGTGCTCTGGTCAGATGAAACCAAAATTGAACTTTTTGGCAACAATGCAAGACGTTATGTTTGGCGTAAAAGCAACACAGCTCATCACCCTGAACACACCATCCCCACTGTCAAACATGGTGGTGGCAGCATCATGGTTTGGGCCTGCTTTTCTTCAGCAGGGACAGGGAAGATGGTTAAAATTGATGGGAAGATGGATGGAGCCAAATACAGGACCATTCTGGAAGAACACCTGATGGAGTCTGCAAAAGACCTGAGACTGGGACGGAGATTTGTCTTCCAACAAGACAATGATCCAAAACATAAAGCAAAATCTACAATGGAATGGTTCAAAAATAAACATATCCAGGTGTTAGAATGGCCAAGTCAAAGTCCAGACCTGAATCCAATCGAGAATCTGTGGAAAGAACTGAAAACTGCTGTTCACAAATGCTCTCCATCCAACCTCACTGAGCTCGAGCTGTACTGCAAGGAGGAATGGGAACAAAATTCAGTCTCTCGATGTGCAAAACTGATAGAGACATACCCCAAGTGACTTACAGCTGTAATCGCAGCAAAAGGTGGCGCTACAAAGTATTAACTTAAGGGGGCTGAAAAATTTTGCACGCCCAATTTTTCAGTTTTTGATTTGTTAAAAAAGTTTGAAATATCCAATAAATGTCGTTCCACTTCATGATTGTGTCCCACTTGTTGTTGATTCTTCACAAAAAAATACAGTTTTATATCTTTATGTTTGAAGCCTGAAATGTGGCAAAGGGTCGCAAAGTTCAAGGGGGCCGAATACTTTCGCAAGGCACTGTATATACAATTGAAGTCGGAAGTTTACATATCCCCCTCCTCTCCCATTCTCTTTGTCTCCTCCTCTCCCATTCTCTTTGTCCCCCTCCTCTCCCAACCTCTTTGTCTCCGTTCTCTCCCATTCTTCTTTCTCTCTCAGGCCACTCGCCTGCCCCTCCATTCCAGTCCAGACTTGGTCTGATGTTGATGGGCCTTGCAGCTCTCTCTCTGCCTCTGATCAACCACTGAGACTACCACACTGCATGTCTGCTGGCTGGGAGCCAATCACTCCCTTCCCTCTACCCTCACTGACTCCCCTCACTGATCTGAAAAAGGACTGGATAGAAATAAGTGGTATTGTCAATATTGTAATTGCCCAATCGTACCATCATAGGGCTGAGTTTAGTGTGCTTAGCTCTTTTCCAATGCTTTTAGATTGTGAGGAGAGAGTCAACAAGAGGTCAGAAGGGAGGGGCCTATCCCCATAGAATAGAACCCACCTCAACAGTTTGTTTTTATGTCAATCATCTCTATAAACTGATATTCGTCTTCCACATGGTAATTGAAGGCGCAAAGATTCGCTGCTCAGTTGTGCTGCCTATTTCTGATTCTAAATAAAAGTTCTTAGATATTCACTGCCCTTGTGACTGTGACTGTTGCCCTGGAGTCCATTCACTGAGTCCCTTTCTGTGTTTGATCATGTATCTAACCTCTATAGTTCAAGTACAAATTCAGGTTTATTCAACTTATAAATACCTTAAAGGTAAAACGTTTTAAAACAATAATACGTTTAACTGGTGTTTATGTAACATATTTAATGTATAGGATTGTAAATCATCGGAGGAGATGAAAGCTTGTGCACGTGTCTTATGTTTATACTTCCTCTTCATTAATTATTGTCTTAAATTAAGTTTTGTCTTTTCACACCTGTCCTACTGAATGGTGCAATGTTGGGGGATTTCTTTATGTGCAAGAAGAAATGTGAATTTAATGAAGTAGCAACAGAGAGATTTAGAGTGGCACAAAAAACACTAAAGGATATATGAAATCTAATGATACAATGATAAAATAATACATTGGAAATCAATCCACACACATAGTGAAACTTGTTATAAAAACATGTATTTCAAGGAGTATAATTATATAATATATTTTTATTTAAAAAACTAGTCAGGGTGAGCGAGCAATATGAGATTACAAAACATTGTTACAAGGTTTATAAAGTAGTTATTAAAGGTCAACTCTTTAAATTGGGATACTCATTAAGTTTTTGCCGTGGTCACCCTTTGACCTCTCTACTCTTTCCATGATCTTCTGGCATTTCCACTGATTCTTAAATCCTTTCTTTAGGCACATTGCCACACCTGGATTGTGCATAGGTCAGAGAGGATGGGATGGGAGAGAGATACACCGATTGGTGACTTTGAGAGAGTCCACTGTAACAAGTATTGTAGTAACTCTTCAATGTACTGCTGCTAGTGTTACAGAAACATAAGGCTGCTCACAGGCCTTCCTGGGCTTGCTGTAGGATTTGGCAGACTCCTGGCAGAGGCAGCCTCCACTCAAACCCTCTCTCCTCCTCCCTGAGTGACACAAAGTAAACTGCTGTAGTAGCCTGAGTACCATGCAGTTTCTGCTAACTAATTGCCATTCAAAAACATTACTATCATGGGTTGTAAGAAACAGACTGACAAGCAAGCTAAGATTGTAATATATTTATTTTTTTAAACACAAACTACTGTATACACTTAAAATATACATAATGGACAAATAGCAATGACTTCCTAATCACTTACCCTTACAGTCACACAGTCTGTCATGGTGTCTGGGGGGGTTGATCAGGTCTCCAACTCTCCCTGGGTCCTACACATTACCTGTAGCTTCACTGACACCTGAACGTTGTATATCAGTTTCGAGAATCCCTTGGAAGAGAGGATGAGAGAGAGGTTAATCAGAATGGATATGTACAGTAAGTATGATGGATATTTTTCAATGAATGATGAGTCTGTATGATGGATATTTTTAATTTTTTTTATTTAACCTTTATTTAACCAGGTAAGCTAGTTGAGAACAAGTTCTCATTTGCAACTGCGACCTGGCCAAGATAAAGCATAGCAGTTCGACACATACAACAACACAGAGTTACACATGGAATGAACAAAACATTCTGTCAATAATACAGTAGAAAAAAAAAGAAAAAAAGTCTATATACAGTGAGTGCAAATGAGGTCAAATAAGAGACAGTTGAAGTCGGAAGTTTACATACACCTTAGCCAAATACATTTAAACTCAGTTTTTCACAATTCCTGACATTTAATCCTAGTAAAAATGACCTGTCTTAGGTCAGTCAGGATCAACACATTATTTTAAGAATGTGAAATGTCAGAATAATAGTAGAGAGAATGATTTATTTCAGCATTTATTTCTTTCATCACATTCCCAGTGGGTCAGAAGTTTAAATACACTCAATTAGTATTTGGGTAGGATTGTCTTTAAATAGTTTAACTTGGGTCAAACATTTCAGGTAGCCTTCCACAAGCTTCCCACAGTAAGTTGGATGAATTTTGGCCCATTCCTCCTGACAGAGCTGGTGTAACTGAGTAAGGTTTGTAGGCATCCTCGTTCGTACATGCTTTTTCAGTTCTAGCCACACATTTTCATTGACGTCAGGGCTTTGTGACAGCCACTCCAATACCTTGACTTTGTTGTCCTTAAGCCATTTTGCCACAACTTTGGAAGTTTTCTTGGGGTCATTGTCCACTTGGAAGACCCATTTGCGACCAAGCTTTAACTTCCTGACTGATGTCTTGAGATGTTGCTTCAATATATCCACATAATTTCCCTCATCATGATGCCATCTATTTTTTGAAGTGCACCAGTCCCTCCTGCAGCAAAGCACCCCCACAACATGTTGCTACCACCCCCGTCCTTCACGGTTGGGATGGTGTTCTTATGCTTGCAAGCCTCCCCCTTTTTTCTCCAAACATAACGATGGTCATTATGGCCAAACAGTTCTGTTTTTGTTTCATCAGACCACAGGACATTTCTCCAAAAAGTACGATCTTTGTCCTCATGTGCAGTTGCAAACCGTAGGCTGGCTTTTTTATGGCGGTTTTGGAGCAGTGGCTTCTACCTCGCTGAGCGGCCTTTCAGGATATGTCAATATTGGACTCGTTTTACTGTGGATATACTGTAGATACATTTGATACATTCCTCCAGCATCTCACAAGGTCCTTTGCTGTTGTTCTGGGATTGATTTGCGCTTTTCGCACCAAAGTACGTTCATCTCTAGGAGACAGAACGCGTCTCCTTCCTGAGTGGTAATGACTGCTGCGTGGTCCCATGGTGTTTATACTTGCATACTATTGTTTGTACAGATGAACGTGGTACCTTCAGGCGTTTGGAAATCGCTCCCAAGGATGAACCAGACTTGCGGAGGTCAACCATTTTTTTTCTGAGGTCTTGGCTGATTTCTTTTGATTTTCTCATGATGTCAAGCAAAGAGGCACTGAGTTTGAAGGTAGGCCTTGAAATACATCCACGGGTACACCTCCAATTGACTCAATTGATGTCAATTAGCCTATCAGAAGCTTCTAAAGCCATGATATCAATTTCTGGAATTATCCAAGCTGTTTAAAGGCACAGTCAATTTAGTGTATGTAAACTTCTGACACACTGGAATTATGATACAGTGAATTATAAGTGAAATAATCTGTCTGTAAACAATTGTTGGAAAAATGACTTGTCATGCACAAAGTAGATGTCCTAACCGACTTGCCAAAACTATAATTTGTTAACAAGAAATTTGTGGAGTGGTTGAAAAATGAGTTTTAATGACTCCAATGGACGAGCAATGTCAGCACGGCATAGACCAAGATACAGTGGAATGGTACAGAATACAGTATATACATATGAGATGAGTAATGCAAGATATGTAAACTATTAAAGTGACTAGTGTTCCATTTATTAAAGTAGCCATTGATTTAAGTCTGTATATTTAGTCAGCAGCCTCTCTGCGCTAGTGATGGCTGTTTAACAGCTTTGATGCGCCTGTACTGACCTCGCCTTCTGGATGATAGCGGGGTGAACAGGCAGTGGCTTGGGTGGTTGTTGTCCATGGTTATCTTTTTGGCTTCCTGACAGGTGCTGTAGGTGTCCTGGAGGGCAGGTAGTTTGCCCCTGGTGATGCGTTGTGCAGAACACACCACCCTCTGGAGAGCCCTGCAGTTGTGGGCGGTGCAGTTGCCGTAACAGGTGGGGATGCAGCCTGACAGGATGCTCTCAATTGTACATCTGTAAAAGTTTGTGAGGGTTTTAGTTGACAAGCCAAATTTCTTCAGCCACCTGAAGTTGAAGAGGCACCGTTGCGCCTTCTTAACCACACTGTCTATGTGGGTTGACCATTTCAGTTTGTCAGTGATAAGTACGCAGAGGAACTTTCCACCTTCTCCACTGCAGTCCCGTCAATGTGGATAGTGGGGTGCTCCCTCTGCTGTTTCCTGAAGTCCACGATCATCTCCTTTGTTTCTTTGCGCCCTCACCTCCTCACTGTAGACTGTCTCGTGGTTGTTGGTAATCAAGCCTACTACTGTTGTGTCGTCTGTAAGCTTGATGATTGAGTTGGAAGCGTGATTGGCCACGCAGTCATGGGTGAATAGGGACTACAGGAGAGGTCTGAGCAACCACCCTTGTGGGGCCCCAGTGTTGAGGATCAGTGGAGGGGTTTTCTCCTACGTTCACCACCTGGGGGTGGCTCGTCAGGAAGGCCAGTACCCATTTGCACAGGGAGGGGTTCAGACCCAGGGCCTCGAGCTTAATGATGAGCTTGGAGGGTACTATGGTGTTGAATGCTGAGCTATAGTCAGTGAACAGCGTTCTTACATAGGTATTCCTCTTGTCCAGATGGGATAGGGCAGTGTGATGGCGATTGCATCGTCTGTTGTCCTATTGGGGCGGTAAGAAAATTGAAGTGGGTCTAGGGTGATAGGTAAGGTGGAGGTGATATGGCCCTTGACTAGTCTCGCAAAGCACTTCATGATGACTGAAGTGAATGCTACGGGGCAATAGTCATTTAGTTCAGTTACCTTTGTCTTCTTGGGTTTTTATTTTATTTTTTTTATTTTACCTTTATTTAACCAGGCAAGTCAGTTAAGAACAAATTCTTATTTTCAATGACGGCCTGGGAACAGTGGGTTAACTGCCTGTTCAGGGGCAGAACGACAGATTTGTACCTGGTCAGCTCGGGGGTTTGAACTCGCAACCTTCCGGTTACTAGTCCAACGCTCTAACCACTAGGCTACCCTGCCGCGGTAGGGTAGCCTAGTGGTTAGAGGAACAATGGTGGCCATCTTGAAGCATGTAGGGACAGCAGACTGGGATAGGGAGAGATTGAATATGTGCCAGCTGATTTAATATGCCAGCTGGTCTGCGCATGCACTGAGGACGCGGCTAGGGATGCCGTCTGGGCCAGCAGCCTTGCAAGGGTTAACACGTTCAAATGTCTTACGTTGGCCAGAGGGGAGCCCACAGTCCTTGGTAGCGGGTCACGTCAGTGGCACTGTATTATCATCAAAGAGGACATAGAAGGTGTTCACCTTGTCTGGAAACAAGATGTCGGTGTCCGCGACGTGGATGTTTTTCCTTTTGTAGTCTGTGATTGTCTGTAGACTCTGCCACATACGTCTCGTGTCTGAGCCGTAGAATTGCGACTCCATTTTGTCTCTATACTGATGTTTTCGCCTGTTTGATTGCCTTGCGGAGGGAATGACTACTCTGTTTGTATTCTGCCATATTCAGTCACCTTCAGTCACCTTGCCATGGTTAAATGCTATGGTTGGCACTTTCAGTTTGCAAAGAATGCTGCCATCTATCTAAGGTTTCTGGTTAGGGTAGGTTTTAATAGTGGATACACAGTGGATACAACATCTCCTATACACTTCCTGATAAACTCAGTTACCGTCTCGATGTATTCGTCGATATTGTTCTCGGAAGCTACGATGGATATGTCTGTATGTTTGATATTTATGTATGTGTCACACCTTGACCATAGTTTGCTTTGTATGTTTCTATGTTTTGTTTAGTCAAGGTGTGATCGGAGTGGGCATTCTATGTTGTGTGTCTAGTTTGTCTGTTTCTGTGTTTGGCCTGATATGGTTCTCAATCAGAGGCAGGTGTTAGTCATTGTCTCTGATTGGGAACCATATTTAGGTAGCCTGTTTGGTGTTGGGGTTTGTGGGTGATTGTTCCTGTCTCTGTGTTTGCACCAGATAGGGCTGTTTTGGTCATGTATAGTTTCTTTATTAAAGAACCATGAATAAGAACCACGCTGCGTTTTGGCCCGCCTCTCCTTCGACTCAAGAAAACCGTTACAGTATGTCTGTATGCAACTACTATGAGATGGCTATCTCTGTCTGCAGCGCTTCATGAAACACTCAAATCATCAGAAAGAAACAATCAAATGCTAAATGTAGTTCTTTCACAGACACCTCAAATAATGCACACCAGTAGCATCTGTAATAAGTGTAACCTGCTATAGCTCACTGTACATGATAAAGCCAAATACATGCAACAGTAAATCACACAGAATGTTCCATACTTTACCTTGTCCTTGACCGGTGAATGCCAATACACAGAACAGCAAAAGCATCTTTATTCCTATGGCCACAATATCCTTGTGAATGTGCAATAAAACGTCTGCCGCTGCAACTGAATGAACAACTACCCTCTGCAGTTACTTCAGCCCTTTATATAGACGTGTGTCTCAGTCTGAGATGAAATCGGCCATGATGTATGAAGCGCGTGCCCCTACCTACACCAACACCTGCCTTGTGGCTTGTGTTTTTACGCCAAGCGTTTTGGAAAGAGTGGACGTCGGCCAAAACACTTCATAGTGTTACTGATGAGTGAAGTCAGCCTGAAAGGTAGATGAGGGCCCTTTATGATACTGTCCTGTGATAGACACAATGACAAAACACTCTTCTGCCTTATGTTCAATAAATATAGCTTCTTTGAGAGCAAACTAACAAATAACGTTCATTAAATAGAATGTTCACCTGAAGACTTGAAGGCCGCTTGAAACATTCAGCCAGACACTGATTGTGTTTCCTTGGCAAACATTAAAGACAATGATCAAATGTTCCTCTAGGAAAATGAGGAAATTAAAGCATCATTGATCTGACAGGTAAATATGCTGCCCAGATCATCATTCAAGCGATTAGAGCAAACTAAAATGACAGTTTGTGTGAAAGGGTCAGAGAAGTTCTGTTTGCACCTAGTCAAATCTCACATTGACTATCACAGGACATGAACATTCTTTCACAGTATAACGGTTTGGTGCTCGCTGGATTCCACTAATCAGTCACGGTATTGGGCTCCACACCGCTAAGCTGGATTGGCTGGATCATTCACCCACATGTCGATGATATCTCTGAAGATCAACTTAAAAACACATATGTACACTTGGTCTCTTGAGCGTCGATTTTCAGCATGTTAGAAGCTATATGGTGGAATAGGTAAATAAATACTTCTTGACAACTGACACAATCAACTAACCATACGAAGGAGTGGGTCCAACGTCTCATCACAGCACTGTGTCACTAGACGGCTCTCTGCTCAGACATAACTCAAGGTACAGTATCTTGGATGTGCGCAGAACATCACACGCAGGTATAAAACTGGTCATCCCAATTCAATAAATCTCACCATTATTGTGTTCCATGTGTAATCTGTTGGAATCAGCTAACAATTGAAAATTGAGATATTAAATAAATGATAGAGAAGAAGCCTTGAATAGAAAGTCTGTAGAAAGCCAGAAGGCTTTGGAATGTGTTTGATGGAGAGGAGAGTGACGTGCTGATATAGGGAAGACAGATGGATATCTGTGGATTAGGTGAAGGAGGGGTTGAGGTCAGGATGTCTTTGTGGGCTATACTCAGCCTTGTCTCAGGATGGTAAGTTGGTGGTTGAAGATATCCCTCTAGTGGTGTGGGGGCTGTGCTTTGGCAAAGTGGGTGGGGTTATATCCTTCCTGTTTGGCCCTGTCCGGGGGTGTCCTCGGAGTGGGCCACAGTGTCTCCTGACCCCTCCTGTCTCAGCCTCCAGTATTTATGCTGCAGTAGTTTATGTGTCGGGGGGCTAGGGTCAGTTTGTTATATCTGGAGTACTTCTCCTGTCCTATTCGGTGTCCTGTGTGAATCTAAGTGTGCGTTCTCTAATTCTCTCCTTCTCTCTTTCTCTCTCTCGGAGGACCTGAGCCCTAGGACCATGCCCCAGGACTACCTGACATGATGACTCCTTGCTGTCCCCAGTCCACCTGGCTGTGCTGCTGCTCCAGTTTCAACTGTTCTGCCTTATTATTATTCGACCATGCTGATCATTTATGAACATTTGAACATCTTGGCCATGTTCTGTTATAATCTCCACCCGGCACAGCCAGAAGAGGACTGGCCATCCCACATATGCTCTCTCTAATTCTCTCTTTCTTTCTCTCTCTCGGAGGACCTGAGCCCTAGGACCATGCCCCAGGAATACCTGACATGATGACTCCTTGCTGTCCCCAGTCCACCTGACTGTGCTGCTGCTCCAGTTTCAACTATTCTGCCTTATTATTATTCGACCATGCTGGTCATTTATGAACATTTGAACATCTTGACCATGTTTTGTTATAATCTCCACCTGGCACAGCCAGAAGAGGACTGGCCACCCCACATAGCCTGGTTCCTCTCTAGGTTTCTTCCTAGGTTTTGGCCTTTCTAGGGAGTTTTTCCTAGCCACCGTGCTTCTTCACCTGCATTGCTTGCTGTTTGGGGTTTTAGGCTGGGTTTCTGTACAGCACTTTGAGATATCAGCTGATGTACGAAGGGCTATATAAAATAAATTTGATTGATTGATTGATTGATTGATGTGAGGAGTGAGGTCAGTTCCCCTTAAGGGAGTAATCAGTGTTTAGTATCTGGTTACCTTCTTCCTGTTGGGCTAAAACTATAAGAAATGGAGTAAGGGAGTGTCTTAAGTAGGATGTATGTAACTGTGATGGAAAAAAATGTTTTGCTATCTGATTACAGCTGACCAGAACCTTTGGGAAGAATTAAACTTGGTTAAAGCGTCTCTAGTGTCCGTGGGTTATTTACCTAAACTTTCACCGCACCCATTAGTTTGAAAACATTAAGCAATCAAACACACACACACACACACACACACACACACAGAGGACGTTTTGACAAGCTACAGCTGAAGGTCAATTATGTTATTATTTTGGTTTAAAAACTATTCTTTGCAGTGCCACCGTGCACACACACGCAATTGGTTGGAAGCTGCAAACAAAGAAGCAATGTCCATAGAGTAAGCTTTCATTGGTTTTAATGCATTGCATTTTGACATCACATATTCAGATTTTCCACAATCAACATTCAAGATACAGAGGCAGGTAGGAGACTACACAGGCAGTATACACAAACAGTCAAAGCAGCCTTTTATAGGGAGTCTTGGGTCTCGTGTGGTGACTGCCTTTGAATAAAGAGTATAAGCTAGCTACAACACATCCATACACACCAACTGTAGTATCATATCATAGCCAAGCCAAATACCCACCAGTCTCAGCGCTACATTGAAATTCCCTCATCATTCACTCCAAATATACCATACCCTTCCCTTTCATTCTCCATATTTGCACAGCCAAAATAAGACATATTCCGGGGAAATCTTCACAAGAAACAAAAAAAGTTATGGTGGTAAACAGATACCGGAAACAAAATGCTTTAACAGTGGAGCCAACTGGCCAAGTGACACCTTGTTGCATTGTCAACATAAATGGTCTCTGTCTAAACACATGACACCATTAAAGGGATTTTAAATGATACTATTAATAACCAATCAGATCAATAGGACTGTTTATGTTTTCAAAGTTAAGAGAAAAAGACAGGAAATGTGGGTATTTTGACAGAGGAAACAAAAACCTTTAGTATGGTAGCTTTTCAGATTCTCCTAACCTTTCTGTGGGGAAGCTCTTATAATGTATCTATCAGCCAGAGGAGAGAGATCCTGGCATATTGTTCATCATATCCACCATACAGCATGAAACTAAAGAGAAGGATAATCTCTCAAATCAGCTCAATCAAATCAGTTGCTGATAAGCGGTCAAATCTGACTAGCAACACAGATGTTTGATCCTATTAGTGCTTAATGGTCCTCTACTCAGCCATTTTGGTGGTAAGTTACAATATAGTCCCAATATAGAGTAGTGCAGTGGTTACCAACGTTGGTTCTGGAAAGCCTTTCAAGAGAAGGCTTTTCTTCCAGCCCAGCATTCAACATGATTCAACTAATCAAGGACTACATCATTATTTGAAATCATGGGATGGAACAAAAGGCTGTACTAAAATACTAAATAAAAAGTGTAGTGAATGTGCTAAAAGCCTGTACTCATGTGGCTCTCCAGGACCAGGGTTTGTACCTCTGATGTAGTGAGTGGGTCATTGGCCATCAGTTGGTCTTTGGCCTTCAGTTTTCAGCCTGTTTCTCCAGCAGGCCCTTGAGGTGGGCATGTAGCGGCTGGCACACAGCCTGGTAGCCCTGGGGGGTGAGGTGGAGGTAGTCATACAGGTCCTGGTGGGAGATGCTGCCGTCCGAGTGCACAAAGCCAGGGTCCACGTTGAGGAGGGAGGCGTGGGGGAGAGAGGACACAGCCTCCTGGACCAGCTTGTTGACCTGGGCATTCCTCTCCCGTAGGGAGTTGGGCATCTTACCCCTGGGCAGCACTCCCTGTGGTTGGAAACATACATGAAAAGCACAGGAGGCTGCTGAGGGGAGAAGAGCTCATAATAATGTCTGGAATGGAGCAAATGGAATGGCATCAAACACCTGAAAACCGTGTGTGTGATAGTATTCCACTCATTCAGCTCCAGCCATTACCACAAGCCCATTCTCCCCAATTAAGGTCCCACCAACCTACTGTGCATTATAGATCTCTCCAAGATCGCATAGCAGTTCAGACGTCTTTTGTCCTCGTCTTGTCGTGTCCTGTATATATATATATATATATATATATATATTTACAACTTTTTTCACATACATTTTATTTTTATTTTCCATCAACTCATCTTCTAAACACTCTCCTGCAACCAGCCTCACCAATTTATATTTATAAAAAATTATTATTTACCTCAGATCTGTAATCCTCCAAGAAGCTAGCCAGAAACTCCAAGAAGCTAGCCAGAAACTAGCCAGAAGCTAGTCAGGAGCTAGCCCAGAAGCTAATCCAGAAGCTAATCAGAAGCTAGTTAGCTTCTTTACTGGCAAATCGTTAGTATTCAGCTAACCACGGTTTGTGGTCATCAGCTATCCTTTAGCTCGAAAATCTATCGCCAGTTTTGTACGGCGCAGCGCGGCTCGGAACGGAACATACCGGACCAATTTTTCTCTCCATGTCCCTGGATTTCAACTGCTCTCTGGACATTCATACCCGGATCTCACAGCTAGCTAGCTGCTATCCGTGTGACAGTCGGCTTTCGTCGATTCCGGAGCAAACATAGATTGTTCCGGTGCTAGCCAGCTCCGTCAATCACTCCTGAGTTCCATCATTCACTCCTGGGCTGCAGTCACCTATCCGGACCCGTTTCACTGCCTACGCGGAGCCCCACCGGGCCTTCACAACTGGACTGCCGACGTTATCTACCTGAAGGAGATCCGGCTGGCTCCTCTGTCGCGACGTTACCTGAACGCCCATCTGCGGCCCGCTAACCGTTAGCTGTCTTACCGGCTGCTATCTGAATAGACAATCGGACAATTTATTTATTTTTATTATTATTATGTTTTCTTCTCGGGCCTCTATAACTATATCTATTGTTCTTATTTTTGTTGTTGTTGTGTGATTTGGATTAATCCCCTCTACCTCACGGAACCCCACTCACTAATCTACTGACCGAACGCAAGAGGTGGCTAACAACAGACTCCATCCTATGCTAGCTTGCTACCGGTTGGCTTGGCTAGCTGTCTAAATCGCCGTGACCCTCAACCAACCTCTCCACTCACTGGACCCTTTTGATCACTCAACTAAGCATGCCTCTCCTTAATGTCAATATGTCTTGTCCATTGCTGTTCTGGTTAGTGTTTATTGGCTTATTTCACTGTAGAGCCTCTAGTCCTGCTCACTATACCTTATCCAACCTATTAGTTCCACCACCCACACATGCAATGACATCTCCTGGTTTCAATGATGTTTCTAGAGACAATATCTCTCTCTTCATCACTCAATACCTAGGTTTACCTCCACTGTATTCACATCCTACCTTACCTTTGTCTGTACATTATACCTTGATGCTATTTTATTGCCCCCAGAAACCTCCTTTTACTCTCTGTTCTAGACGTTCTAGACGACCAATTCTTATTGCTTTTAGTCGCACCCTTATTCTACTCCTCCTATGTTCCTCTGGCGATGTAGAGGTGAATCCAGGCCCTGCAGTGCCTAGCTCCACTCCTATTCCCCAGGCGCTCTCTTTTGACGACTTCTGTAACCGTAATAGCCTTGGTTTCATGCATGTTAACATTAGAAGCCTCCTCCCTAAGTTTGTTCTATTCACTGCTTTAGCACACTCTGCCAACCCGGATGTTCTAGCTGTGTCTGAATCCTGGCTTAGGAAGACCACCAAAAATTCAGACATTTTAATTCCAAACTACAACATTTTCAGACAAGATAGAACTGCCAAAGGGGGCGGTGTTGCAATCTACTGCAAAGATAGCCTGCAGAGTTCTGTCCTACTATCCAGGTCTGTACCCAAACAATTTGAACTTCTACTTTTAAAAATCCACCTCTCTAAAAACAAGTCTCTCACCGTTGCCGCCTGCTATAGACCACCCTCTGCCCCCAGCTGTGCTCTGGACACCATATGTGAACTGATTGCCCCCCATCTATCTTCAGAGCTCGTGCTGCTAGGCGACCTAAACTGGAACATGCTTAACACCCCAGCCATCCTACAATCTAAACTTGATGCCCTCAATCTCACACAAATTATCAATGAACCTACCAGGTACCTCCCCAAAGCCTTAAACATGGGCACCCTCATAGATATCATCCTAACCAACTTCCCCTCTAAATACACCTCTGCTGTCTTCAACCAAGATCTCAGCGATCACTGCCTCATTGCCTGCATCTGTAATGGGTCAGCGGTCAAACGACCTCCTCTCATCACTGTAAAACGCTCCCTGAAACACTTCAGCGAGCAGGCCTTTCTAATCGACCTGGCCGGGGTATCCTGGAAGGATATTGACCTCATCCCGTCAGTAGAGGATGCCTGGATATTTTTTTTAAATGCCTTCCTAACCATCTTAAATAAACATGCCCCATTCAAGAAATTTAGAACCAGGAACAGATATAGCCCTTGGTTCTCCCCAGACCTGACTGCCCTTAACCAACACAAAAACATCCTATGGCGTTCTGCATTAGCATCGAACAGCCCCCGTGATATGCAGCTGTTCAGGGAAGCTAGAAACCATTATACACAGGCAGTTAGAAAAGCCAAGGCTAGCTTTTTCAAGCAGAAATTTGCTTCTTGCAACACTAACTCAAAAAAGTTATGGGACACTGTAAAGTCCATGGAGAATAAGAACACCTCCTCCCAGCTGCCCACTGCACTGAAGATAGGAAACACTGTCACCACTGATAAATCCACCATAATTGAAAATTTCAATAAGCATTTTTCTACTGCTGGCCATGCTTTCCACCTGGCTACTCCTACCCCTGTCAACAGCACTGCACCCCCAACAGCAACTCGCCCAAGCCTTCCCCATTTCTCCTTCTCCCAAATCCATTCAGCTGGTGTTCTGAAAGAGCTGCAAAATCTGGACCCCTACAAATCAGCCGGGCTAGACAATCTGGACCCTTTCTTTCTAAAATTATCTGCCGAAATTGTTGCCACCCCTATTACTAGCCTGTTCAACCTCTCTTTCGTGTCGTCTGAGATTCCCAAAGATTGGAAAGCAGCTGCGGTCATCCCCCTCTTCAAAGGGGGGGACACTCTTGACCCAAACTGCTACAGACCTATATCTATCCTACCATGCCTTTCTAAGGTCTTCGAAAGCCAAGTCAACAAACAGATTACCGACCATTTTGAATCTCACCATACCTTCTCTGCTATGCAATCTGGTTTCAGAGCTGGTCATGGGTGCACCTCAGCCACGCTCAAGGTCCTAAACGATATCTTAACCGCCATCGATAAGAAACATTACTGTGCAGCCGTATTCATTGATCTGGCCAAGGCTTTCGACTCTGTCAATCACCACATCCTCATCGGCAGACTCAACAGCCTTGGTTTCTCAAATGATTGCCTCGCCTGGTTCACCAACTACTTCTCTGATAAGAGTTCAGTGTGTCAAATCGGAGGGTCTGTTGTCCGGACCTCTGGCAGTCTCTATGGGGGTGCCACAGGGTTCAATTCTTGGACCGACTCTCTTCTCTGTATACATCAATGAGGTCGCTCTTGCTGCTGGTGAGTCTCTGATCCACCTCTACGCAGACGACACCATTCTGTATACTTCCGGCCCTTCTTTGGACACTGTGTTAACAACCCTCCAGGCAAGCTTCAATGCCATACAACTCTCCTTCCGTGGCCTCCAATTGCTCTTAAATACAAGTAAAACTAAACGCATGCTCTTCAACCGATCGCTACCTGCACCTACCCGCCTGTCCAACATCACCACTCTGGACGGCTCTGACTTAGAATACGTGGACAACTACAAATACTTAGGTGTCTGGTTAGACTGTAAACTCTCCTTCCAGACCCATATCAAACATCTCCAATCCAAAGTTAAATCTAGAATTGGCTTCCTATTTCGCAACAAAGCATCCTTCACTCATGCTGCCAAACATACCCTTGTAAAACTGACCATCCTACCAATCCTCGACTTTGGCGATGTAATTTACAAAATAGCCTCCAATACCCTACTCAACAAATTGGATGCAGTCTATCACAGTGCAATCCGTTTTGTCACCAAAGCCCCATATACTACCCACCATTGCGACCTGTACGCTCTCGTTGGCTGGCCCTCGCTTCATACTCGTCGCCAAACCCACTGGCTCCATGTCATCTACAAGACCCTGCTAGGTAAAGTCCCCCCTTATCTCAGCTCGCTGGTCACCATAGCATCTCCCACCTGTAGCACACGCTCCAGCAGGTATATCTCTCTAGTCACCCCCAAAACCAATTCTTTCTTTGGCCGCCTCTCTTTCCAGTTCTCTGCTGCCAATGACTGGAACGAACTACAAAAATCTCTGAAACTGGAAACACTTATCTCCCTCACTAGCTTTAAGCACCAACTGTCAGAGCAGCTCACAGATTACTGCACCTGTACATAGCCCACCTATAATTTAGCCCTATCAACTACCTCTTTCCCAACTGTATTTAATTTATTTATTTATTTTGCTCCTTTGCACCCCATTATTTTTATTTCTACTTTGCACATTCTTCCATTGCAAAACTACCATTCCAGTGTTTTACTTGCTATATTGTATTTACCTTGCCACCAAGGCCTTTTTTGCCTTTACCTCCCTTCTCACCTCATTTGCTCACATTGTATATAGACTTGTTTATACTTTATTATTGACTGTATGTTTGTTTTACTCCATGTGTAACTCTGTGTTGTTGTATCTGTCGAACTGCTTTGCTTTATCTTGGCCAGGTCGCAATTGTAAATGAGAACTTGTTCTCAACTTGCCTACCTGGTTAAATAAAGGTAAAATAAAAATAAATAAATAAATAAATAAATAGTCACTAGAAGGCCATGCTAGAAAGGACAAACGTGACAATATGGTTAGCAATGATAATGGAGCCCATAAAGTATGCAGTTAATAATTTAAGTTTGTGTTATCAAAAAGTTGAATGGTTGAAAAAGGGATTTTCAAAGGTGAACAAAAGGGAGAGCAGTCAATCATTTTAATCTAAATATTTTCAGTTTATTACAAGAATTCAAGGAGAACATCTCCAGAAAAGAAGCCAAGAGAAATGTCTAACGAATCTCTTAGAAGGCGCTTATATTTCTTATTTCACCTTTATTTAACCAGGTAGGCTAGTTGAGAACAAGTTCTCATTTACAACTGTGACCTGGCCAAGATAAAGCAAAGCAGTTTGACACAAACACAGAGTTACACATGGAATAAACAAACATACAGTCAATAATTCAGTAGAAAAGAAAGTATATACAGCGTGTGCAAATGGAGGTAAGGCAATAAAATAGGCTATAGTGGTGAGGTAATTACGATATAGCAATTAAACACGAGTGGTAGATGTGCAGAAGATGAATGTGCAAGTTGAGATACAGGGGTGCAATGGAGCAAAATAAATAAATACATTATGGGGTTGAGGTAGTTGGATTGGCTATTTAAAGATGGGGTATGTACAGGTGCAATGATCTGTGAGCTGCTCTCACAGCTGGTGCTTGAAGTTAGTGAGGGAGATAAGAAACTCCAGCTTCCGCAACTTTTGCAGTTCGATCCAGTCTTTGGCAGCAGAGAACTGGAAGGAAAGGCGGCCAAACAAAAATTGGCTTCGGGGATGACCAATGAAATATACCTCCTGGAGCGCGTGCTGTGGGTGGGTGCTGCTATGGTGACCAGTGAACTGAGATAAGGTGGGGCTTTACCTAGCAAAGAATTGTAGATGACCTGGAGCCAGACGGTTTGGCAACAAGTATAAAGCGAGGGCCAGCCAACGAGAGCATACAGGTCGCAGTGGTGGGTAATATATGGGGCTTTGGTGACAAAACAGATAGCACTGTAGACTACATCTAATTTGTTGAGTAGAGTGTTGGAGGATCGGTAGGATAGTCAGTTTTACAAGGGTATGTTTGGCAACATGAGTGAAGGATGCTTTGTTGCCAAATAGGAAGCCGATTCTAGATTTAATTTTGGATTCGAGATGCTTAATGTGCGTCTGGAAGAAGAGTTTACAGTCTAACAAGACACCTAGGTATTTGTAGTTGTCCACATATTCTAGGTCAGAAGCGTTCAGAGTAGTGATGCTGGAGGGGTGGGCAGGTGCGGGCAGCGATCGGTCGAAGAGCATGAATTTAGTTTTACAAACATACAGTTAAGAATAGTTGGAGGCCACAGAAGGAGAGTTGAATGGCATTGAAGCTCGTCTGGAGGTTAGTTAGCACAGTGTCCAAACAAGGGCCAGAAGTATACAGAATGGTGTCGTCTGCGTAGAAGTGGTTCAGAGAATCACCAGCAGCAAGAGCGACATCATTGACGTATACAGAGAAGAGAGTTGGCCCGAGAATTGAACCCTGTGGCACCCCCATAGAGAGGTCCGGACAACAGGCCCTCCGATTTGACAAACTAAACTCTGTCTGAGAAGTAGTTGATGAACCAGACGAGGCAGTCATTTGAGAAACCAGGGCTGTTGGTTTCGATAAGAATGTGGTGATTGACAGAGTCGAAAGCCTTGGCCAGGTTGATGAATACAGCTGCACAGTATTCTCTTTATCGATGACAGTTTTGACATCGTTTAGGACCTTGAGCGTGGCTGAGGTGCATCCATGACCAGCTCTGAAACCAGATTGCATAGCAGAGAAGGTATGGTGAGATTCAAAATGGTCGGTAATATGTTTGTTGACTCCCCCATTGAAGAGGGGGATGACCGTGGCAGCTTTCCAATCTTTGGGGATCTCAGACGATACGAAAGAGAGTTTGAACAGGCTAGTAATAGGGGTTGCAATAATTGCGGCAGATCATTTTAGAAAGAGAGGGTCCAGATTGTCTAGCCCGGCTGATTTGTAAGGGTCCAGATTTTGCAGCTCTTTCAGAACATCAGCTATCTGGATTTGGGTGAAGGAAAAATGGGGAGGCTTGGGAGAGTTGCTGTGGGGGGTGCAGGGCAGTTGACAGGGATAGGAGTAGCCAGGTGGAAAGCATGGCCAACCGTAGAAAAATGCTTACTGAAATTCTAAATTATCGTGGATTTATGACAGTGTTTCCTAGCCTCAGTGCAGTGGGCAGCTGGGAGGAGGTGCTCTTATTCTCCATGGACTTTAGTGTCCCAGAACTTTTTGGAGTTTGTGCTACAGGATGCAAATTTCTGTTTGAAAAAGCTAGCCTTAGCTTTCCTAGCTGCTTGTGTATATTGGTTCCTAACTTCCCTGAAAAGTTGCATATCGTGGGGGCTATTTGATGCGAATGCAGTACCCCACAGGATGTTTTTTGTGCTGGTCAAGGGCAGTCAGGTCTGGAATGAAACCAAGTGCTATATCTGTTCCAGGTTAAAACAAATTGAATGGGGCATATGCTTATTTAAGATGGTGAGGAAGGCCCTTTAAAGAATAACCAGTTATCCTCTACTGACAGGATGAGGTCAATATCCTTCCAGGATACCCGGGCCAGGCCTGCTCACTGAAGTATTTTAGAGAGCGTTTGACAGTGATGAGGGGTGGTCGTTTGACCGCAGACCCATTATGGGTGCAGGCAATGAGGCAGTGATCACTGAGTCCTTGGTTGAAGACAGCAGACGTGTATTTGGAGGGCAAGTTGGTTAGGATGATATCTATGAGGGTGCCCGTGTTTACAGATTTGGGGTTGTACCTGGTAGGTTCATTGATAGATAATTTGTGTGAGATTGAGGGCATCAAGCTTAGAATGTAGGGTGGCCGGGGTGTTAAGCATGTCCCAGCTTAGGTCATCTAGCAGCACGAGCTCTGAAGATAGATGGGGGGCAATCAATTCACATATGGTGTCCAAGGCACAGCTGGGGCAGAAGGCAGTCTATAACAAGTGGCAACAGTGAGAGAGACTTGTTTCTGGAAAGGTGGATTTTTAGAAGTAGAAGCTCGAATTGTTTGGGCAGACCTGGACATTATGAAAGAGCGCCTGGGGAATGGGAGTGGAGCTAAGCACTGCTGGGCCTGGATTAACCTCTACATCACCAGAGGAACAGAGGAGTAGGATAAGGGTACGGCTAAAGGCTATAAGAACTGGTCGTCTAGTACGTTCGGAACAGAGTAAAAGGAGCATGTTTCTGAGTGCGATAGAACTGAAGGTTTAGCTAAGTCATATTGAGCAGGACTAGAGGCTCTACAGTGAAATAAGACAATAATCACTAACCAGAAGAGCAATGGACAAGGCATATTGACATTAGGGAGAGGCATGCGTAGCAGAGTGACCATAGGGGTCCAGTGAGTAGTTAAGCTGTCTGGAGACACGGCGATTCAGACAGCCAGCGGACCGGGGCTAGCAAGCTAGCAGAAGGGCCTTAGAGGTACGTCGCAACGGAAGAAGTCCGTTGTAGCCTCCTCATGCGGAGCCTCGCCGTGATGGCTTAGTAGGGTTCCGTGTAGTAAAGGTTCCCAGTCCAAATGGCAAAATAGGTACAGTGGCCCAAGAAAATTGGCCGATCGACCTATTCAGCTAACAGTCCGATATGCTCTAGACCGCTAGCAGGCCGCGGCTAGCAGATGTGCATTCAGGGGACGTCGCGACAGAGGGGCCTGTTGCAAAAAGAACCCTCGGGCAGATTACGTCAGAAGTCCAGTCATGATGGATTAGCAGGGCTTCGTGTAGTGAAAGAGGTCCAGGCCAATTGGCAAAATAGGTATTGCAGCCCAATGAGTGGCTGATGGACCTCTTCAGCTAGCCGGGAGATGGGCCTCACAAGGGAAAGCGACAGGCTAATTGGTGCTTGCTTTGGGATAGAGATGTTAGCCAGGAGTAGCAACTCGGATTGCAGCTAGTTAGCTGCAATGATCCAGGTGAAAAAAGTTCAGAGCTTGCGGTAGGAATCCGGGGATATGGAGAGAAAACAAGTCCGGTGTGCTCTGGTTTGAATCATGTTCAAACTGGCGCAAACTGGTGAGAGATTTCCGAGCTAGAGGTTAGCTGATGTCCGCTAGCAGTGGTTAGCTAACTACTACCTAGTAGCTAGTTAGCTGGCTAGCCTCTGTTGGGCGATTCTGGTTCGAAAGTAAAGTAAAATACTTTAGAAAATAGCAGATCATACCACATTGGGTGAGGATGATTGCAGGAGAGTATATTGAAGTTGATGTTTAGGAAAAATATAAAAAAGATATGCAAGAAAAAAAAGATACATACACGGGACAAGACGAGAACAAAGACATCTGAGTGCTACGCCATCTTGGAATATATTAATCCCACAGCACTGAGTGTTGACTAAACACCAGCCTGAAGGAAGTCACAACATCAGCGGTTACAGAATCACAGTGTCACAGATACAGTTGAAGTCGGAAGTTAACATGCACTTAGGTTGAAGTCATTAAAACCCGTTTTTCAACCACTCCACAAATTTCTTCTTAACAAACTACAGCTTTGGCAAGTTGGTTAGGACATCTACTTTTTGCATGACAAGTAATTTTTCCAACAATTATTTACAGACAGATTATTTCACTGTATCACAATGCCAGTGGGTCAGAAGTTTACATACACTAAGTTGACTGTGCCTTTAAACAGTTTGGAAAAATCCAGAAAATTATGTCATGGCTTTACAAGCTGCTGATAGGCTAATTGACATCATCTGAATAAATTGGAGGTGTACCTGTGGATGTATTTCAAGGCCTACCTTCAAACTCAGTGCCTTCATGCTTAACATCATGGGAAAATCAAAAGAAATCAGCCAAGACCTCAGAAAAAAAATTGTAGACCTCTACAAGTCTGGTTCATCCTTGGGAGCAATTTCCAAACGCCTGAAGGTACCACGTTCATCTGTACAAACAATAGTATGCAAGTAAACACCATGGGACCACGCAAATGTCATTACCGCTCAGGAAGGAGACGCTTTCTGTCTCCTAGAGATGTATGTACTTTGGTGCAAAAAGTGCAAATCAATCCCACCCAGAACAACAGCAAAGGACCTTGTGAAGATGCTGGAGGAAACAGGTACAAAAGTATCTATATCCACAGTAAAACAAGTCCTATATCGACATATCCTGAAAGGCCGCTCAGCAAGGAAGAAGCCACTGCTCCAAAACCGCCATAAAAAAGCCAGCCTACGGTTTTCAACTGCAGATGAGGACAAAGATCGTACTTTTTTGAGAAATGTCCTGTGGTCTGATGAAACAAAAATAGAACCGTTTGGCCATAATGACCATCGCTATGTTTGGAGGAAGGGGGGGGGGGGTCTTGTAAGTTGAAGAACACCTTCCCAACCGTGAAGCACGGGAACGGCAGCATCATGTTGTGGGGGTGCTTTGCTGCAGGAGGGACTGGTGCACTTCAAAAAAATAGATGGCATCATGATGAGGGAACTTATGTGGATATATTGAAGCTTCATCTCAAGACATCAGTTAGGAAGTTAAAGCTTGGTCGCAAATGGGTCTTCCAAAAAAGCATACTTCCAAAGTTGTGGCAAAATGGCTTAAGGACAACAAAGTCAAGGTATTGGAGTGGCCATCACAAAGTCCTGACCTCAGTCCCATAGAAAATTTGTGGGCAGAACTGAAAAAGCGTGTGCGAGCAAGAAGGCCTACAAACCTGACTTAGTTACACCTGCTGTGTCAGGAGGAAAGGGCCAAAATTCACTCAACTTATTGTGGGAAGCTTGTGGAAGGCTACCCGACACGTTTGACCCAAGTTAAACAATTTAAAGTCAATGCTACCGAATACAAATTGAGTGTATGTAAACTTCTAACCAACTGGGAATGTGATTAAAGAAATAAAAGCTTAAATAAATCTTTCTACTATTATTCTCATATTTCACATTCTTAAAATAAAGTGGTGATCCTAACTGACCTAAGACAGGGAATTTTTACTAGGATTAAAATGTCAGGAATTGTGAAGAACTGAGTTTAAATGTATTTGGCTGTGTATGTAAAACTTCCAACTTCAACTGTACATAATAATTGTGTCCTCAGCAAAGTCTGGCAGCAAACTTTAACCAGAACATTCAACACCGGCAGACATTTGATACTGGCAGTTAAACAGGTCAAAGATAGAACAATCAGTACTTAGTAACAGTAAATCAAATACAGGAAAATGATTCATCAAACATATCCCATTAATGGTTTAAGTCACATTTGTGGTAGAAAAGAGGTAGAGTACAACCTACCAGCACAAGAGTGTAAGCCTTCGGCAGCTTGTCCTTGATGAGTTGGACTATGGCCATGATGCCTCCACAGATCTGTTCTGCAGTGTGACCATGATTATTGGTGCCCACCCACAGCACCACAACCTGATGAGGCAGAGACACAAACATGAACTTGGTGAGCAGTTTCATTCATACCACTTGATTTAAAAGCATGTTCAATGGTTGATACTGAAAGTGCTTGTTGACCCAGGAACAGGCTTGGGACCATGGGTTTGTGCAGCCATTAGGGTTTAAATCGAAACAATGAGGAGTGTATGATCAACTCAAATGTAACATACTAACATGTTGTCTGTGTGTATACATGCCTTTGGGCTGATGTGGCCCAACTCTCCATTGCTCAATCTCCACAAGACATGCTGTGTTGCATCACCTCCCACCCCAAAGTTGAGAGCGTGGAGAGGAGAAAACAGGTCTCGCCACACCTGACAAAGACACATCAACACCATTATGTCAACTAGCATAACATAGCAGCTAACATGTGCTTTCTTCAGCAATGACAAGACTTGTAATCAGAAAATATTTCAATGTGGCAAATTATGTTGGCTTAAGTTCCAAACAACAAACGTCACCAATGTTTGCAGTCCCATTACAGCTGCCAGGATAGAGAGATTACCTCAAACTGGTACAAGAGCTGGACAAGAGAGTCTCCTACAAACAGGACATCAGGTTCCTTGTCCTTGCTGTTAGACACAAAGTGGTTATGCTGTATGCAGAGGGAGAGAGGAATGGAGATACCTAGTCAATGCATTCAACCCGAAATGTGTCTTCCACGTTTAACCTAAACACTCTGAATCAGGACACGAGAGGAAATTGACCTTCCAAGACTATAACTGCTGCTGTTATTCTAAAATGGCAGATGTAATGTATTGGTGAGGCAAACAGCAGGATACACACCAAAGACATCCATCGCCCATCTCCCTGGGTGTCCACGCCAGGAGTGGGTGTGGCGGCGGGGTTGGAGTCTTCTGAGCTCATCACTTTGTCTGTCTAGTGTCAGAAAGAATCAAAGTGAAAATTATGTCTCGGTAGATTAGAGCTGATGTGTGAATCAATAAAGCAACTAACTATGGGTAGCTAGCTAGGTAACTACAGTAGAATACCGCAAAACAATTACAAGTGAAATGTGTAACCCTATTAACAAATGGGCGTACACTGGCATTATGGGACCTAATAATAATATATAACGAATAACGATGGCAGAAACGAATACTTTAGCACAAATAACCAAAACACGAGCTAGCTAGCTGACCATTTCTGTAGCCTGGCATATTTCCAGACTGTACAGTACTGTAGCTAGCTAATCATTCAGTTAGCATAAAGTGCTACGAACCAATGATGCATTGGCAATGTGGTGCATCAACATACCGGCGTTCAGACTTTTTCATATTAATAGATGAGATCGCTGAATAGCTAACATTTATTATTGTTTTACAATACCGTAATGGTGGTTTGGTCCGCCTGACGTTGCTGAAAGTAACATTTCAAGTAACTACAGAATGTACCATTGACCACTCATATGTGAGCTACTTCAGTAAAATACCGTTTTGTTTTCAGTCTAGTAATATGTATACGCATATAAGTAGTAATGTGTATGAATACCTCCCTAAAACACGATTTTCACAGTAAATTACGGCTATCAACGTGACTGCCAAAGGGAATTATAGTTGCGCATAAAATCTAGCCTACCTCCTCATGTCTAGATTTGGACTCGCCCGGTGGTGTTCACGAGGTAAAATGCGCGCCGCCGTCGCGCAGATTTGACGTTTTTGTCATTTAGCAGAAGCTCTTATCCAGAGCAATAGAGTGCTTACATTCTCATACTTTTTTTCTGTCGGGCCGGGCGCAGTGCGCGCTAACCAAGATGGCCAGGTGCACGGTGTTTCCTCTAACACATTGGTGCGGCTGGGTTGGGTTGGAGGCGCGCTGTGTTAAGAAGCAGTGTGGGTTGTGTTTCGGAGGAAGCAGGGCTTTCGAGTTGTAGCGATGAGACAAGATGGAAAGGCAACCAAAGTGGGTCTTAGCTTTGGGTATGACCAGTGAGATATACCTGTTTGAGCGCGTGCTACGGGTGGGTGTTGTTATGTTGACCAGTGAGCTGAGATAAGGCGGAGCTTTACCTAGCAAAGACTTATAGATGACCTGGAGCCAGTGGGTCTGGCGACGAATATGTAGCGAGGGCCAACCGACGAGAGCATACCAGTTGCAGTGGTAGGTGGTATAAGGGGCTTTGGTTACAAAGCGGATGGTACTGTGATAGACTGCATCCAGTTTACTGAGTAGGTGACGCAACATAGAATGCCTTGTGGAGATTGAGCAATGGAGAGTTGGCCCACATCAGCCCAAAGGTATGTATACACACTGACAACACGTTAGTACATTACATTAGAGTTGATCATACACTACTCCTTGTTCAGATTTAAACCCTAATGGCTGCACAGACCTGTGGTCCCAAGCATTTTCCTGGGCCAAAAAGCACTTTCAGTATCTATCATTGAACATGCTTTTAAATCAAGTGGTATGAATGAAACTGCCCACCAAGTTGATGTTTGTGTCTCTGCCTCATCAGGTTGTGGTGCTGTGGGTGGGCACCAATAATCATGGTCACACTGCAGAGCAGATCTGTGGAGGCATCATGGCCATAGTCCAACTCATCAAAGACGAGCTGACTTGCAGAGGACATACTGATAAATATCTCTGACACTGTGATTCTGTAGCCGCTGATGTTGTGACTTCCTACAAGCCTCTCGGGCTGGTGTTTACTCAACACTCGTTGCTGTGGGATTAATATATAAGTGCCTTCTCAGAGAAGCTTGTTAGACATTCCTTTTGGCTTCTGTTCTGGAGATGTTCTCTGTGAATTCTTGTAATAAACTGAAATGATTTAGATTAATATGATTGACTGCTCTCCCTGTTGTTCACCTCAAAAATCCCCTTTGCAACCATTAACCTTTTTGATAACACAAACTTAAATTATGAACTGCATACTTTATGGACTCCATTATCATTGCTAACCACAGCAACGAGTGGGCTGGAAGAAAAGCCTGCACTAAAGGCTTTCTAAAACCAGGGTTGGTAACCACTGCACCACTCCATTCTATTGGACCATAATGTATGGGGCGGCAGGTAGCCTAGTGGTTAGAGCGTTGGACTAGTAACCGAAAGGTTGCTGGATCAAATCGCCGAGCTGACAAGGTAAAAATCTATCGTTCTAACCCTGAACAAGGCAGTTAATCCACTGTTCCTACCCCGTCATTGTAAATAAGCATTTCTTTACTGACTTGCCTAGTTAAAAAATGTAGAGGACTGCTAAGCACTAATAGGCTCAAACATATGTGTTGCTAGTCAGAATTGACTGCTTATCAGCAACTGATTTGATTGAGCTGATTTGAGAGATTATCCTTCTCTTTAGTTTCATGCTGTATGGTGGATATGATGAACAATATGCCAGGATCTCTCTCCTCTGGCTGATAGATACATTATAAGAGCTTCCCCACAGAAAGGTTAGGAGAATCTGAAAAGCTACCATACTAAAGGTTTTTGTTTCCTCTGTCAAATAACCGCATTTCCTGTCTTTTTCTCTGCACTTTGAAAACATATGCAGTCCTAGTGACCTGAATGGTTACTAATAATATAATTTCAAGTCCCTTTAATGGTGTCATATGGGTTTAGACAGACCATTTATGTTGACGATAAAACAAGGTGTTGTTTGGCTCTACTGTTAAAGCATTACTTGTTTCCAGTATCTGTTTACCACCGTTGCTTGTTGTTACATGTGAAGATTCCCTGAATATGTTGTATTTTGGCTGTACCAAAATATGCATAGTAGGGCAGAGACTGGTGGGTATTTGACTTGGATGATACTGTATGATACTGTAGTCAGTGTGTATGCATGTGTTGTAGCGAGCTTATTATTTTCTTGCACTCTTTATTCAAAGGCAGTCACCCCACGAGACCCAAGACTCCTTTATAAAAGGCTGCTTTGACTGTTTGTATATACTTCTTACGACAATGGTTGTGTTGTTAATCTTGGATTGTGGAAAATAGGAATGTGTGATGTCAAAATGCTATGCATTAAAAACCAATGAAACCTTAAGCTTATGGACATTGCTTCTTTGTTTGCAACTTCCAACCACTGAAGTGTGTCTGCATGATGGCTCTGCAAAGACGTTTTTTTTAACCAAGATAATAAAATAATTGACCTTTAGCTGACCAAACAGTTTTATACCTGCATGTGATGTTGTGAGCACATCCAAGATACTGTGTACCTGTATGAATTGAGTTATGTCTGAGCAGAGAACCACAAGAGAGCTGTCTAGTGACAAACAGTACCGTGATGAGAAGTTGGACTCACTAATTCATTTGGTTATTTGGATTTGTCAGTTGTCATGAAGTATTTGTTTATCAGTTCCACCTAACAGCTTCAAACATATGCCTGAAGTGTAAATATCTGTTTTTAAGTCGGTCTTGAGGTTTTGTCGACGTGGGTGTGAATGATCCAGCCAATCCAGCGTAGCGGTGTGGAGCCCAATTTCATGACTGATTAATGGAATCCAGCAAGTACCAAACCGCTATGCCGTGTAAGAAAGTTTATTTCCTGTAATTGTCCATGTAAGATTTGACTGTAAATAGAACTTCTCTAACCCTTTCACACAGTTAGTTTGCTGGAATCTCTTGAATGATGATCTGGGCAGCATATTTGTCACGATCATGTGGAGAGACAGACCAAAGCGCAACGTGATATCGGTTCAACATCTTTTTTATTATAGGAGAACCGAAAAAAGAATACACGACACGTGACACTCATGCAGTGCTCACAGGGAACTACACAAAAACAAGATCCCACAAAACACAGTGGGGAAATGGCTGCCTAAATATTGGGAACCATACCTGGCCAACATAGAAATAAACACTAGATCACCCACCCTAGTCACACCCCGACCTAACCAAAATAGAGAATAAAAAGGCTCTCTATGGTCAGGGTGTGACAATATTGATCTATCAGATCAATGACGCTTTAATTTTCTCATTGTTTTGCTAGAGGAACATTTGATCATTGTCTTTAATGTTTGCCAAGGAGACACAATCACAGTGTCTAGCTGAATGTTTCAAGCGGCCTTCAAGTCTTCAGGTGAACATTCTATTTAATGAACGTTATTTGCTAGTTTGCTCTCAAAGAAGGTATATTTATTGAACATAAGCCATGAAGGCAGAAGAGTGTTTTTTGCCATAGTGTCTATCACAGATCAGTATCATAAAGGGCCCTCATCCACCTGTCAGGCTGACTTCACTCATCAGTAACACTATGAGGTGTTGTTTTGGCAAATGTCCACTCTTTCCAAAACTCTTGGTGTATATAACACAAAAAGCCACAAGGCAGGTGTTGGTTTAGGAAGGGGGACATGCCTCATACAACATGGCCCATTTAATCTCAGACTGAGACACACAGCCATATAAAGGGGTGAAGTAACTGCAGTTTAGTTGTTCATTCAGCAGAAGCTGCAGAGGTTATATTGCACATTCACAAGGATGGTGTGGCCATAGGAATGAGATTAAAGATGCTAATGCTGTTCTGTGTATTGGCATTCACTGGGCAAGGTAAAGTATTGAACATTCTGTTTGATTTAATGAAGGGAACACTAAAATAACACATCCGACATCTGAATGAATGACATATTCTTATTAAATACTTTTTTCTTTACATAGTTGAATGTGCTGACGACAAAATCACTCAAAAATTATCAATGGAAATCAAATTTATCAACCCATGGAGGTCTGGATTTGGAGTCACACTCAAAATTAAAGTGGAAAACCACACTACACTACAGGCTGATCCAATTTGATGTAATGTCCTTAAAACAAGTCAAAATGAGGCTCAGTAGTGTGTGTGGCCTCCACGTGCCTGTATGACCTCCCTACAACGCCTGGGCATGCTCCTGATGAGGTGGCGGATGGTCTCCTGAGGGATCTCCTCCCAGACCTGGACTAAAGCATCCGCCAACTCCTGGACAGTCTGTTGGTGGATGGAGCGAGACATGATGTCCCAGATGTGCTCTATTGGATTCAGGTCTGGGGAACGGGCGGTCCATAGCATCAATGCCTTCCTCTTGCAGGAACTGCTGACACACTCCAGCCACATGAGGTCTAGCATTGTCTAGCATTAGGAGGAACCCAGGACCAACCACACCAGCATATGGTCTCACAAGGGGTCTGAGGATCTCATCTCTGTACCTAATGGCAGTCAGGCTACCTCTGGCGAGCACATGGAGGGCTGTGCGGCCCCCCAAAGAAATGCCACCCCACACCATGACTGACCCACCGCCAAATCGGTCATGCTGGAGGATGTTGCAGGCAGCAGAACGTTCTCCACGGCGTCTCCATACTCTGTCACGTCTGTCACGTGCTCAGTGTGAACCTGCGTTCATCTGTGAAGAGCACAGGGCGCCAGTGGCAAATTTGCCAATCTTGGTGTTCTCTGGCAAATGCCAAACGTCCTGCACAGTGTTGGGCTGTAAGCACAACCACCACCTGTGGACGTCGGGCCCTCATACCTCCCTCATGGAGTCTGTTTCTGACCGTTTGAACAGAAACATGCACATTTGTGGCCTGCTGGAGGTCATTTTGCAGGGCTCTGGCAGTGCTCCTCCTGCTCCTTCTTGCACAAAGGCGGAGGTAGCGGTCCTACTGCTGGGTTGTTGCCCTCCTACGGTCTCCTCCACGTCTCCTGATGTACTGGCCTGTCTCCTGGTAGCGCCTCCATGCTCTGGACACTACGCTGACAGACACAGCAAACCTTCTTGCCACAGCTCGCATTGATGTGCCATCCTGGATGAGCTGCACTACCTGAGCCACTTGTGTGGGTTGTAGACTCCGTCTCATGCTACCACTAGAGTGAAAGCACTGCCAGCATTCAAAAGTGACCAAAACATCAGCCAGGAAGCATAGGAACTGAGAAGTGGTCTGTGGTTATCACCTGTTTTCTATTCCATTTGCACAACAGCATGTGAAATGTATTGTCAATCAGTGTTGCTTCCTAAGTGGACAGTTTGATTTCACAGAAGTGTGATTGACTTGGAGTTACATTGGGTTGTTTAAGTGTTCCCTTTATTTTTTTGAGCAGTGTATTTGGCTTCATGACAGGTTACAGTTATTACAGCTGCTTCTGGTGTGCATGATTTGAGGTGTCTGTGAAAGCACTACAATTAGCTCTTAACTCATAGGGAATCTTATAGACAAATTGACATGTGAATTTGATTGTTTCCTTCTGGTGTTTTGAGCGTTTCATGAAGCGTTGCAGACAGAGATAGCCATCTCATAGTAGTTGCATACAGACATCCATCATACATTAATATTCATCATACAGACATATCCATCATACAGACACATCAATCATGCAGACTCATCCATCACACATACAGTGGATTTGGAAAGTATTCAGACCCCTTGACTTTTTCCACATTTTGTTATGTTACAGCCTTATTCTAAAATGGATTCGATCGTTTTTCCCTCATCAATCCTAATGACAAAGCAAAAACCGGTATTTAGACATTTTTGCAAAAGTATTCAGACCCATTGCTATGAGACTCGAAATCGAGCTCAGGTGCATCCTGTTTCCATTGATTATCCTTTAGATGTTTTTACAGCTTGATTGGAGTAAATTAAATTTATTGTACATGATTTGGAAAGACACTCACCTGTCTATATAAGGTCCCACAGTTGACAATGCATTTCAGAGCAAAAACCAAGCCCTGAGGTCGAAGGAATTGTCCGTGGAGCTCCGATACAGGATTGTGTCAAAGAGCCAAGATGGCGTAGCAGTGCAGACGTGTTTTGCTCGTCCTCTTGTGTACTTTTGTATTTTTTCGTCTTTTTTTGTATATATTTAAATTTTATTTTCAATCTCTTCTCCATTTTAGTTCAATTATACCTTCCGGTAACCTGCCTCACCCAATGTGATACGGAACCGCTGTTATTTGTCATTTTTAGACCTGGATAATACTCGCCAGCCTACCAGTAACGGACTGTCTCTCCACTACAACGCCGGATTCCTGCCGTAATCCCTGGACTATTCTCCTGTTCTTCACAGCTAGCTAGCACCCACCGAGTTACCCAGTACCGAAGCTATCCCTGAGGTCCACCTCCCGGCCTACTCAGTTGTTCACCAGGACTCCACTCAAACACGGCTAGAACACACTACTCCACCGGATCCTTGCTGTGAGCTCTGGACCTTGGCACCGGATCACCGCTGCTACCGAGTGGCGATAGTGCCTAACGCCTCTGCCCCAAAGCTAGCACCAGTTAGCTGTGAGCCAGGCGCATCTCCCGGATAGAAAACTAAACTTTCGCCACCTGGCTTGGGTCCTTAGTCGACACAGCGCCCGCCGCACCACCACGACAGGTCTGCCGACGAATACTCCATCCGCTGTGTCTTCAACCGGCCTCCTTCGGAGCAGACGCTTCTACTAGCCCCGGGCTACTAACTTTAAACGCTGCGTCGCCCATGTGCTAGCGTAGTAACGACAACTCCGCGGCCTCCCTCTTCCATCTATTGCTGCCCCCTGGACCCTATGATCACTTGGCTACATAGCTGATGCCCGTTGGACTGTCCATTAATCACAGTATTCCATTCTGTTTATATATTTATTTATTTATTTATATATTTTGTTTATCTGCCGGCCCCAGCCGCGAACTCAGGCTCTGTGTGTAGTTAACTGACCCTCTGTCCATTCATTGCCATTTTACCTGTTGTTGTTTTAGCTGATTAGCTGTTGTTGTTGTCTTAGCTAGCTCTCCAAATCAACACCTGTGATTACTTTATGCCTCGCTGTATGTTTCTCTCATATGTCAATATGCCTTGTATACTGTTGTTTAGGTTAGTTATCATTGTTTTAGTTTACAATGGAACCCCTAGTTCCACTCATTATACCTCTGATACCTCCTTTGTCCCACCTCCCACACATGCGGTGACCTCACCCATTATAACCAGCTTATCCAGAGATACAACCTCTCTTATCATCACTCAGTGCCTGGGCTTACCCCCGCTGTACCCGCACCCCACCATACCCGTCTGCACATTATGCCCAGGCCTTTATGGTAGAGTGGCCAGACGGATGCCACTCCCCCGTAAAAGGAACATGACAGCCTGCTTGGAGTTAGCCAAAAGGCACCTAAAGAACTCTCAGACCATGAGAAACAAGGTTCTCTGCTGTGATGAAACCAAGATTAAATTATTTGGCCTGATTGCCAAGTGTCACATCTGGAGGAAACCTGACACAATCCCTACAGTGAAGTATGGTGGTGGTAGCTTCATGCTTTGCGGATGTTTTTCAGCGGCAGGGACTGTCAGGATCAAGGGAAAGATGAACGGAGAAAAGTACAGAGAGATCCTTGATGAATACCTGTTCCAGAGTGCTCAGGACCTTAGACTGGGGTGAAGGTTTACCTTCCAACAGGACAATGACCCTCCACACAGCTAAGATAATGCTGAAGTGGCTTCGGGACAAGTTTCTGAATGTCCTTGAGTGGCCCAGCCAGAGCCTGGACTTGAACCCGATCGAACATCTCTGGAGACCTGAAAATAGCTGTGCAGTGACGCTCCCCATCCAACCTGACAAGGCTTGAGAGGATCTGCAAAGAAGAATGGGAGAATCTCCCCAAATACAGGTTTGCCAAGCTTGTAGTGTCATACCCATGGAGACTCGAGCCTGTAATCGCTGCCAAAGGTGCTTCAACAAATTACTGAGTAAAGGGTCTGAATGATATGTCCGATTTTATTTTTAATACATTTACAAAAAAAAAATGTTTTAAATGGATTTGTCATTGTTGGGTATTTTGTGTAGATTGATGAGGGAATTTAATATATATATATATTTTAGAATAAGGCTGTAATGTAACAAAATGTGGAAAAGGTCAAGGGGTCTGAATACTGTCCTAGTGCACTATACATATCCATTCTGATCAACCTCTCTCTCTCATCCTCTCTACCAAGGGATTCCTGAAACTGATGTACAATGTTCAGGTGTCAGTGCCGTACAGGTACAGTGTAGGACCCAGGGAGAGTTGGAGACCAGATCAACCCCCCCAGACACCATGACAGACTGTGTGACTGTAAAGGTGAGTGATTGGGAACTCAGTGCTATTTGTCCAGTAAGTGGATACAATCCTAGCCTGCTTGTCAGTCTGTTTCTGACAGCCCATGATAGTAATGTTTTTGGATGTCAAATAGTTGGCAGAAACTGAATGGCACTCAAACTAATACATCAGTTTACTTTGTGACCTTTAATAACTACTTTATAAACATTGTAACAATGTTTTGTAATCTCATATTGCTTGCTCAAGAACCATTACTTTTTTTGAAAATAAAAATGTATTATATAATTATACTCTTTTGTAATATTTGTTGTTTGTATGTGTATGTGGAGTGATTTCCAATTGATTATTTTAGCATTTTATCATTAGATTTCATATTTTATTTTGCGTGTATTGTGTCACTCCAAATCCCTCTGTTGCTACTTCATTAAATCCACATTTCTTTACAGCGATTTTCCCGATAAAGAAATCCCCCAAGATTGCACCATTCAGTAGGACATGGGTGAAAAGACAACACTTTATTTAAGACAATAATTAATGAAGAGGAAGTATAAACATAAGACAACAGCACAAGCCTGCGTCTCCTCCGAGAATTTACAAGCTTATGCAAAAACAAGTCATATTTTACATAAACACCAGTTAACTGTACTATCAATTGAAATGTTTTACCTTTAAGGTATTTACAAGTTAATTAAACCTGAATTTGTACTTAAATAACAGAGTTTACATACATGATCAAATACAGAACACAGAAAGGGACTCAGTGAATGGACTCCAGAGCAACAGTCACAGTCACAAGGGCAGTGAATATCTAAGAACATTTAATTACAATCAGAAATAGGCAGCACAACTGAGCAGCGAATCTTTGCGCCTTCAATTACCTTGTTGTTGTTGAAGACCAGTTTTCAAGACTTTAGTTTTAAAAAAGAAAATATGTTTATAGAGATTATTGACATAAAAACACATTGTAGAGGTGGGTTCTATTCTAAGGGGATAGGCCCCTCTCATCTGACCTCTTGTTGACTCTCCTCACATTCTAAAAGCATTGGAAAAGAGCTAAGGAGCTAAGCACGCTAAACCCAGCCCTATGGTGGTGAGGTGAGGCAATTACAATATTGACAATACTACTTATTTCTATCCAGCCCTTTTTCAGATCAGCAAGGAGAGTCAGTGGGGGTAGAGGGAAGGGAGTGATTGGCTCCCAGCCAGCAGACAGACATGCAGTGTGCATACTGTGGGGATCTCAGTGGTTGATCAGAGGCATAGAGAGAGGGCTAACAGGGCCGTCAGCATCAGACCAACTCTGGACTGGAACGGAGGGGCAGGCGAGTGGCCTGAGAGAGAAAGAAGAATAGGAGAGGAGGGGAGGCAGGGGAGAACAAATAGAATAAGTGAGTGAGGACATTCAAAAATATATACAGTGCCTTGCGAAAGTATTCGGCCCCCTTGAACTTTGCGACATTTTGCCACATTTCAGGCTTCAAACATAAAGATATAAAACGGTATTGTTTTGTGAAGAATCAACAACAAGTGGGACACAATCATGAAGTGGAACGACATTTATTGGATATTTCAAACTTTTTTAACAAATTAAAAACTGAAAAATTGGGCGTGCAGAATTATTCAGCCTCTTTACTTTCAGTGCAGCAAACTCTCTCCAGAAGTTCAGTGAGGATCTCTGAATGATCCAATGTTGACCTAAATGACTAATGATGATAAATACAATCCACCTGTGTGTAATCAAGTCTCCGTATAAATGCACCTGCACTGTGATAGTCTCAGAGGTCCGTTAAAAGCGCAGAGAGCATCATGAAGAACAAGGGACACACCAGGCAGGTCCGAGATACTGTTGTGAAGAAGTTTAAAGCCGGATTTGGATACAAAAAGATTTCCCAAGCTTTAAACATCCCAAGGAGCACTGTGCAAGCGATAATATTGAAATGGAAGGAGTATCAGACCACTGCAAATCTACCAAGACCTGGCCATCCCTCTAAACTTTCAGCTCATACAAGGAGAAGACTGATCAGAGATGCAGCCAAGAGGCCCATGATCACTCTGGATGAACTGCAGAGATCTACAGCTGAGGTGGGAGACTCTGTCCATAGGACAACAATCAGTCATATATTGCACAAATCTGGCCTTTATGGAAGAGTGGCAAGAAGAAAGCCATTTCTTAAAGATATCCATAAAAAGTGTTGTTTAAAGTTTGCCACAAGCCACCTGGGAGACACACCAAACATGTGGAAGAAGGTGCTCTGGTCAGATGAAACCAAAATTGAACTTTTTGGCAACAATGCAAAACGTTATGTTTGGCGTAAAAGCAACACAGCTCATCACCCTGAACACACCATCCCCACTGTCAAACATGGTAGTTGCAGCATCATGGTTTGGGCCTGCTTTTCTTCAGCAGGGACAGGGAAGATGGTTAAAATTGATGGGAAAATGGATGGAGCCAAATACAGGACCATTCTGGAAGAAAACCTGATGGAGTCTGCAAAAGACCTGAGACTGGGATGGAGATTTGTCTTCCAACAAGACAATGATCCAAAACATAAAGCAAAATCTACAATGGAATGGTTCAAAAATAAACATATCCAGGTGTTAGAATGGCCAAGTCAAAGTCCAGACCTGAATCCAATCGAGAATCTGTGGAAAGAACTGAAAACTGCTGTTCACTAATGCTCTCCATCCAACCTCACTGAGCTCGAGCTGTTTTGCAAGGAAGAATGGGAAAAAATGTCAGTCTCTCGATGTGCAAAACTGATAGAGACATACCCCAAGCGACTTACAGCTGTAATCGCAGCAAAAGGTGGCGCTACAAAGTATTAACTTAAGGGGGCTGAATAATTTTGCACGCCCAATTTTTCAGTTTTTGATTTGTTAAAAAAGTTTGAAATATCCAATAAATGTCGTTCCACTTCATGATTGTGTCCCACTTGTTGTTGATTCTTCACAAAAAAATACAGTTTTATATCTTTATGTTTGAAGCCTGAAATGTGGCAAAAGGTCGCAAAGTTCAAGGGGGCCGAATACTTTCGCAAGGCACTGTATACAGTGTATTCTTGATTCCTGCCTGTACCTCCCAGTTCAGAAAATGTCTGTATTGCATTTCCATAATGCATGAAAATGATCCTTGCATAAACACCTACGCAAACTAGAACCAAATTAAATTCAACATAATAAAAACAACTTTGTGACATTTAATTACTCATTATATCCCACCTAGGTCGTACTACAACAACCCACCCACTTACCAGTGACATCCAGACTAATGGTCTTGGACATTGAGATGTTAGTTAGAGAGATATTTGCCACACAGGTGTAAATCCCTGCATTTTTCAAGGAGACGCCTACGGCCATCAAAGGACCAGTCGCGGGCAGTGATTGGTTGTTGTAATTTTGTGTGCCCTATGGGTGTAACAGTGTAACTTTAGACCGTCCCCTCGCCCATACCCGGGCGCGAACCAGGGACCCTCTGCACACATCAACAACAGTCACCCTCGAAGCATCGTTACCCATCTCTCCACAAAAGCCGCAGAGCAAGGGGAACCACTACTTCAAGGTCTCAGAGCAAGTGACGTCACCGATTGAAACGCTATTTAGCGTGCACCACCGCTGACTAGCTAGCCGTTTCACATCTGTTACATGGGCACACAAAAGAGTTTGCCATAGGCGACGTTGTTGCCAGTGATGTCTGGTGAGCACCTGCCTTACAACAGGCCTACAAGCCCTCAGTCCAGACTCTCTCAGCTTATTGCGGACAGTCTGAGCACTGATGGAGGGATTGTGCGTTCCTGGTGTAACTCGGGCAGTTGTTGTTGCCATCCTGTACCTGTCCTGCAGGTGTGATGCTCAGATGTACCGATCCTGTGCAGGTGTTGTTACACGTGGTCTACCACTGCAAGGACGATCAGCTGTCCGTCCTGTCTCCCTGTAGCTCTGTCATAGGTGTTTATGGCCCTGGCCACATCTGCAGTCCTAATGCCTCCTTGCAGCATGCCTAAGGCATGTTAGTGCAGGTGAGCAGGGACCCTGGGCATCTTTCTTTGGTGTTTTTCAGAGTCAGTAGAAAGGCCTCTTTAGTGTCCTAAGTTTTCACAAATGTGACCTTAATTGCCTACCGTCTGTTAGCTGTTAGTGTCTTAACGACAGTTTCACAGGTGCATGTTCATTAATTGTTCATGGTTAATTGAACAAGCATGGGAAATAGTGTTAAAGCGCTTTACAATGAAGATCTGTGAAGCTATTTGGATTTTTACAAGTTTTCATTGAAAGACACGATCCTGAAAAGGGAGTTCATATATATATATATGTAACGGATGTGAAACGGCTAGCTTAGTTAGTGGTGGTGCGCGCAAAATAGCGTTTCAATCGTGACGTCACTTGCTCTGAGACCTTGAAGTGGTGGTTCCCCTTGCTCTGCAAGGGCAGCGGCTTTTGTGGAGTGATGGGTAATGATGCTTCGTTGGTGACTGTTGTTAATGTGTGCTGAGGGTCCCTGGTTCGAGCCCGGGTATGGGCGAGGGGACGGTCTAAAGTTATACTGTTACATTGATGCTGTTGACCCGGATCACTGGTTGCTGCGGAAAAGGAGGAGGTCAAAAGGGGGGTGAGTGAAACGGCTAGCTTAGTTAGCGGTGGTGCGCGCTAAATAGCGTTTCAATCGGTGACGTCACTTGCTCTGAGACCTTGAAGTAGTAGTTCCCCTTGCTCTGCAAGGGCCGTGGCTTTTATGGAGGGATGGGTAACGATGCTTCGTGGGTGACTGTTGTTGATGTGTGCAGAGGGTCCCTGGTTCGCGCCCGGGTATGGGCGAGGGGACGGTCTAAAGTTATACTGTTACATATATATAAATAGAGTGTGTGACTATTTATTTTTATAGCTTACAGTTTATTCGCAGTTAGTCAGCACCTCTACACACAATACTTTTCTCTGGTGTGCACCAGCTCATGTTTTTTATTGGAAGCATTGGAGTCAACATGGGCCGGCATTCCTGTGGAACGCTTTCGACACCTTGTAGACACCAAGCACCGACGAATTGAGGATGTTATGAGGGAAAGTCAATGTTAGGAAGGTGTTCCTAATATTTGGTACACTCAGTGTATATTGAGATATTGGTCTTCTTATCAGAAAGTAAATGAATACAACAAAGCAAAGAATCTGTAGTTTGATTTACCAACGACAGTGAGCATCTTTGAAGCAGTGCTGTTTATGCCAGTAAGGTTGTTGAAGGCCACACAGGTGTACTCCCCCTGACTGGCTAAGGTGAGTGGGCCAGTATCATACTCTGAGGCAGTTGCCACCTGGAAGCCATTGAAGAACCAGCTGAACTGGCTGAGAGGCTGAGAGGAAGCTGAGCAGTTGAAGGTCACGCTGTGTCCTGTTTCTCCTAATGCTGGTCCTGTTATTATTGGCATCTCCGGTCCATCTATGATTCAAAAGACAATCAGTTAGACCAGGGGTGTCAAACTCCTTCCATGGAGTTCCTAGTGTCTGCTGGTTTTTGATTTTTCCATTCTAATAAGACCTAGACAACCAGCTTAGGGGAATTCCTTAATAATAAAAGGCATTTATACATCAAGCAAGTTCAAGGGAGGATCAAAAAACACGAAGACACTCAGCCTTCTGTGGAATGAGTTTGACACATTTGAATTAAAAACCAACATCTGTAATTTGCCAAAAGGTCAAACGTCATCAACATATGTCAGATGAGAGGTGGGATACAAACCATCACGTTGGGTTTACTACAATATGAATAAATTAAGTTCTCAAAGATTCCACGAAAGGCAATGGGGTCAAAGTTGAACTTGTTAATGCCTACTCACAGTTGACGATCAGTTTGTAGTATGGGCTGGTCATGTTGCTGAAGGGGTTGGAGGCAGAACACTGATAGTCTCCGTTGTCAGAATGCTGGACAGAGTTGAATGTCAGTGTATTGTTGTTCATAGAGAAGTCTGTTCTGTTGTCAGCATACAGAGGCCAGCCGTTCCTCATCCACTGAATGGAGTAAACCGTTCCAGCGGTGCCACAGGTCAGAGAGAATCTCTCGTTCAGGATTGGCTGGGCTCCAATGACTTTCACCATGGTCATGGTCACTGTTGCTGTGGAAGCATATCAAAGGGTTTTTCAGCACTTTTATCTCAACTTCCATCTTATTATACTGTAGGTTCAACAGCACGTATGTTGACTCTAAAACCAAACAAACACAAAGTAAAGACATGTTTCCCCTTGATTTTAAGTAGCAATTACTGACTCACCAACGACAGTGAGCATCTTGGAGACAGTGCTGTTTCTGACAGTGATGTTGTTGAAGGCCACACAGGTGTACTCCCCATGACTGGCTAAAGTCAGTGGGCCAGTATCATACTTTGAGCCAGTTGCCACCTGGGAGCCATTGAAGAACCAGCTGAACTGGCTGAGAGGCTGAGAGGAAGCTGAGCAGTTGAAGGTCACGCTGTGTCCTGTTTCTCCTAATGCTGGTCCTGTTATTATTGGAATCTCCGGTCCATCTATGATTCAAAAGACAATCAGTTAGACCAGGGGTGGCAAACTCCTTCCATGGAGTTCCTAGTGTCTGCTGGTTTTTGTTTTTTCCATTCAAATAAGACCTAGACAGCCATGTTTGGGGATTTCCTTACTAATAAAGTACGTTATTACATCAATCAAGATCAAGGGAGGATCGAAAAACCAGCTGACACTCAGCCTTCTGTGGAATGAGTTTGACACATTTGAATTAAAAACCAACATCTGTAATTTGCCAAAAGGTCAAACGTCATCAACATATGTCAGATGAGAGGTGGGATACAAACCATCACGTTGGCTTTACTACAATATTAATAAATGAAGTTCTCAAAGATTCCACCAAAGGCAATGGGGTCAAAGTTGAACTTGTTAATGCCTACTCACAGTTGACGATCAGTTTGTAGTATGGGCTGGTCATGTTGCTGAAGGGGTTGGAGGCAGAACACTGATAGTCTCCGTTGTCAGAATGCTGGACAGAGTTGAATGTCAGTGTATTGTTGTTCATAGAGAAGTCTGTTCTGTTGTCAGCATACAGAGGCCAGCCGTTCCTCATCCACTGAATGGAGTAAACCGTTCCAGCGGTGCCACAGGTCAGAGAGAATCTCTCGTTCAGGATTGGCTGGGCTCCAATGACTTTCACCATGGTCATGGTCACTGTTGCTGTGGAAGCATATCAAAGGGTTTTTCAGCACTTTTATCTCAACTTCCATCTTATTATACTGTAGGTTCAACAGCACGTATGTTGACTCTAAAACCAAACAAACACAAAGTAAAGACATGTTTCCCCTTGATTTTAAGTAGCAATTACTGACTCACCAACGACAGTGAGCATCTTGGTGACAGTGCTGTTTCTGACAGTGATGTTGTTGAAGGCCACACAGGTGTACACCCCATGACTGGCTAAAGTCAGTGGGCCAGTATCATACTTTGAGCCAGTTGCCACCTGGGAGCCATTGAAGAACCAGCTGAACTGGCTGAGAGGCTGAGAGGAAGCTGAGCAGTTGAAGGTCACGCTGTGTCCTGTTTCTCCTAATGCTGGTCCTGTAATTATTGGCATCTCCGGTCCATCTATGATTCAAAAGACAATCAGTTAGACCAGGGGTGGCAAACTCCTTCCATGGAGTTCCTAGTGTCTGCTGGTTTTTGTTTTTTCCATTCAAATAAGACCTAGACAGCCATGTTTGGGGATTTCCTTACTAATAAAGTACGTTATTACATCAATCAAGATCAAGGGAGGATCGAAAAACCAGCTGACACTCAGCCTTCTGTGGAATGAGTTTGACACATTTGAATTAAAAACCAACATCTGTAATTTGCCAAAAGGTCAAACGTCATCAACATATGTCAGATGAGAGGTGGGATACAAACCATCACGTTGGCTTTACTACAATATTAATGAATGAAGTTCTCAACGATTCCACCAAAGGCAATGGGGTCAAAGTTGAACTTGTTAATGCCTACTCACAGTTGACGATCAGTTTGTAGTATGGGCTGGTCATGTTGCTGAAGGGGTTGGAGGCAGAACACTGATAGTCTCCGTTGTCAGAATGCTGTAATGAGTTGAATGTCAGTGTATTGTTGTTCATAGAGAAGTCTGTTCTGTTGTCAGCATACAGAGGCCAGCCGTTCCTCATCCACTGAATGGAGTAAACCGTTCCAGCGGTGCCACAGGTCAGAGAGAATCTCTCGTTCAGGATTGGCTGGGCTCCAATGACTTTCACCATGGTCATGGTCACTGTTGCTGTGGAAGCATATCAAAGGGTTTTTCAGCACTTTTATCTCAACTTCCATCTTATTATACTGTAGGTTCAACAGCACGTATGTTGACTCTAAAACCAAACAAACACAAAGTAAAGACATGTTTCCCCTTGATTTTAAGTAGCAATTACTGACTCACCAACGACAGTGAGCATCTTGGTGACAGTGCTGTTTCTGACAGTGATGTTGTTGAAGGCCACACAGGTGTACACCCCATGACTGGCTAAAGTCAGTGGGCCAGTATCATACTTTGAGCCAGTTGCCACCTGGGAGCCATTGAAGAACCAGCTGAACTGGCTGAGAGGCTGAGAGGAAGCTGAGCAGTTGAAGGTCACGCTGTGTCCTGTTTCTCCTAATGCTGGTCCTGTAATTATTGGCATCTCCGGTCCATCTATGATTCAAAAGACAATCAGTTAGACCAGGGGTGGCAAACTCCTTCCATGGAGTTCCTAGTGTCTGCTGGTTTTTGTTTTTTCCATTCAAATAAGACCTAGACAGCCATGTTTGGGGATTTCCTTACTAATAAAGTACGTTATTACATCAATCAAGATCAAGGGAGGATCGAAAAACCAGCTGACACTCAGCCTTCTGTGGAATGAGTTTGACACATTTGAATTAAAAACCAACATCTGTAATTTGCCAAAAGGTCAAACGTCATCAACATATGTCAGATGAGAGGTGGGATACAAACCATCACGTTGGCTTTACTACAATATTAATGAATGAAGTTCTCAACGATTCCACCAAAGGCAATGGGGTCAAAGTTGAACTTGTTAATGCCTACTCACAGTTGACGATCAGTTTGTAGTATGGGCTGGTCATGTTGCTGAAGGGGTTGGAGGCAGAACACTGATAGTCTCCGTTGTCAGAATGCTGTAATGAGTTGAATGTCAGTGTATTGTTGTTCATAGAGAAGTCTGTTCTGTTGTCAGCATACAGAGGCCAGCCGTTCCTCATCCACTGAATGGAGTAAACCGTTCCAGCGGTGCCACAGGTCAGAGAGAATCTCTCGTTCAGTATTGGCTGGGCTCCAATGACTTTCACCATGGTCATGGTCACTGTTGCTGTGGAAGCATATCAAAGGGTTTTTCAGCACTTTTATCTCAACTTCCATCTTATTATACTGTAGGTTCAACAGCACGTATGTTGACTCTAAAACCAAACAAACACCAAGTAAAGACATGTTTCCCCTTGATTTTAAGTAGCAATTACTGACTCACCAACGACAGTGAGCATCTTGGTGACAGTGCTGTTTCTGACAGTGATGTTGTTGAAGGCCACACAGGTGTACACCCCATGACTGGCTAAAGTCAGTGGGCCAGTATCATACTTTGAGCCAGTTGCCACCTGGGAGCCATTGAAGAACCAGCTGAACTGGCTGAGAGGCTGAGAGGAAGCTGAGCAGTTGAAGGTCACGCTGTGTCCTGTTTCTCCTAATGCTGGTCCTGTTATTATTGGCATCTCCGGTCCATCTATGATTCAAAAGACAATCAGTTAGACCAGGGGTGGCAAACTCCTTCCATGGAGTTCCTAGTGTCTGCTGGTTTTTGTTTTTTCCATTCTAATAAGACCTAGAGAACCAGATTTGGGAAATGCCTTACTAATAAAATAAATTTATACATCAAGCAAGTTCAAGGGAGGATCAAATAACCCGAAGACACTCAGCCTTCCGTGGAATGAGTTTGACACATTTGAATTAAAAACCAACATCTGTAATTTGCCAAAAGGTCAAACGTCATCAACATATGTCAGATGAGAGGTGGGATACAAACCATCACGTTGGCTTTACTACAATATTAATAAATTACGTTCTCAAAGATTCCACCAAAGGCAATGGGGTCAAAGTTGAACTTGTTAATGCCTACTCACAGTTGACGATCAGTTTGTAGTATGGGCTGGTCATGTTGCTGAAGGGGTTGGAGGCAGAACACTGATAGTCTCCTTTGTCAGAATGCTGGACAGAGTTGAAGGTCAGTGTATTGTTGTTCATAGAGAAGTCTGTTCTGTTGTCAGCATACAGAGGCCAGCCGTTCCTCATCCACTGAATGGAGTAAACCGTTCCAGCGGTGCCACAGGTCAGAGAGAATCTCTCGTTCAGGATTGGCTGGGCTCCAATGACTTTCACCATGGTCATGGTCACTGTTGCTGTGGAAGCATATCAAAGGGTTTTTCAGCACTTTTATCTCAACTTCCATCTTATTATACTGTAGGTTCAACAGCACGTATGTTGACTCTAAAACCAAACAAACACAAAGTAAAGACATGTTTCCCCTTGATTTTAAGTAGCAATTACTGACTCACCAACGACAGTGAGCATCTTGGTGACAGTGCTGTTTCTGACAGTGATGTTGTTGAAGGCCACACAGGTGTACACCCCATGACTGGCTAAAGTCAGTGGGCCAGTATCATACTTTGAGCCAGTTGCCACCTGGGAGCCATTGAAGAACCAGCTGAACTGGCTGAGAGGCTGAGAGGAAGCTGAGCAGTTGAAGGCCACGCTGTGTCCTGTTTCTCCTAATGCTGGTCCTGTAATTATTGGCATCTCCGGTCCATCTATGATTCAAAAGACAATCAGTTAGACCAGGGGTGGCAAACTCCTTCCATGGAGTTCCTAGTGTCTGCTGGTTTTTGTTTTTTCCATTCAAATAAGACCTAGACAGCCATGTTTGGGGATTTCCTTACTAATAAAGTACGTTATTACATCAATCAAGATCAAGGGAGGATCGAAAAACCAGCTGACACTCAGCCTTCTGTGGAATGAGTTTGACACATTTGAATTAAAAACCAACATCTGTAATTTGCCAAAAGGTCAAACGTCATCAACATATGTCAGATGAGAGGTGGGATACAAACCATCACGTTGGCTTTACTACAATATTAATGAATGAAGTTCTCAAAGATTCCACCAAAGGCAATGGGGTCAAAGTTGAACTTGTTAATGCCTACTCACAGTTGACGATCAGTTTGTAGTATGGGCTGGTCATGTTGCTGAAGGGGTTGGAGGCAGAACACTGATAGTCTCCTTTGTCAGAATGCTGGACAGAGTTGAATGTCAGTGTATTGTTGTTCATAGAGAAGTCTGTTCTGTTGTCAGCATACAGAGGCCAGCCGTTCCTCATCCACTGAATGGAGTAAACCGTTCCAGCGGTGCCACAGGTCAGAGAGAATCTCTCGTTCAGGATTGGCTGGGCTCCAATGACTTTCACCATGGTCATGGTCACTGTTGCTGTGGAAGCATATCAAAGGGTTTTTCAGCACTTTTATCTCAACTTCCATCTTATTATACTGTAGGTTCAACAGCACGTATGTTGACTCTAAAACCAAACAAACACAAAGTAAAGACATGTTTCCCCTTGATTTTAAGTAGCAATTACTGACTCACCAACGACAGTGAGCATCTTGGTGACAGTGCTGTTTCTGACAGTGATGTTGTTGAAGGCCACACAGGTGTACACCCCATGACTGGCTAAAGTCAGTGGGCCAGTATCATACTTTGAGCCAGTTGCCACCTGGGAGCCATTGAAGAACCAGCTGAACTGGCTGAGAGGCTGAGAGGAAGCTGAGCAGTTGAAGGTCACGCTGTGTCCTGTTTCTCCTAATGCTGGTCCTGTAATTATTGGCATCTCCGGTCCATCTATGATTCAAAAGACAATCAGTTAGACCAGGGGTGGCAAACTCCTTCCATGGAGTTCCTAGTGTCTGCTGGTTTTTGTTTTTTCCATTCAAATAAGACCTAGACAGCCATGTTTGGGGATTTCCTTACTAATAAAGTACGTTATTACATCAATCAAGATCAAGGGAGGATCGAAAAACCAGCTGACACTCAGCCTTCTGTGGAATGAGTTTGACACATTTGAATTAAAAACCTTACATCTGTAATTTGCCAAAAGGTCAAACGTCATCAACATATGTCAGATGAGAGGTGGGATACAAACCATCACGTTGGCTTTACTACAATATTAATAAATTACGTTCTCAAAGATTCCACCAAAGGCAATGGGGTCAAAGTTGAACTTGTTAATGCCTACTCACAGTTGACGATCAGTTTGTAGTATGGGCTGGTCATGTTGCTGAAGGGGTTGGAGGCAGAACACTGATAGTCTCCGTTGTCAGAATGCTGGACAGAGTTGAATGTCAGTGTATTGTTGTTCATAGAGAAGTCTGTTCTGTTGTCAGCATACAGAGGCCAGCCGTTCCTCATCCACTGAATGGAGTAAACCGTTCCAGCGGTGCCACAGGTCAGAGAGAATCTCTCGTTCAGGATTGGCTGGGCTCCAATGACTTTCACCATGGTCATGGTCACTGTTGCTGTGGAAGCATATCAAAGGGTTTTTCAGCACTTTTATCTCAACTTCCATCTTATTATACTGTAGGATCAACAGCACGTATGTTGACTCTAAAACCAAACAAACACAAAGTAAAGACATGTTTCCCCTTGATTTTAAGTAGCAATTACTGACTCACCAACGACAGTGAGCATCTTGGTGACAGTGCTGTTTCTGACAGTGATGTTGTTGAAGGCCACACAGGTGTACACCCCATGACTGGCTAAAGTCAGTGGGCCAGTATCATACTTTGAGCCAGTTGCCACCTGGGAGCCATTGAAGAACCAGCTGAACTGGCTGAGAGGCTGAGAGGAAGCTGAGCAGTTGAAGGTCACGCTGTGTCCTGTTTCTCCTAATGCTGGTCCTGTTATTATTGGCATCTCCGGTCCATCTATGATTCAAAAGACAATCAGTTAGACCAGGGGTGGCAAACTCCTTCCATGGAGTTCCTAGTGTCTGCTGGTTTTTGTTTTTTCCATTCAAATAAGACCTAGACAGCCATGTTTGGGGATTTCCTTACTAATAAAGTACGTTATTACATCAATCAAGATCAAGGGAGGATCGAAAAACCAGCTGACACTCAGCCTTCTGTGGAATGAGTTTGACACATTTGAATTAAATACCTTACATCTGTAATTTGCCAAAAGGTCAAACGTCATCAACATATGTCAGATGAGAGGTGGGATACAAACCATCACGTTGGCTTTACTACAATATTAATAAATTACGTTCTCAAAGATTCCACCAAAGGCAATGGGGTCAAAGTTGAACTTGTTAATGCCTACTCACAGTTGACGATCAGTTTGTAGTATAGGCTGGTCATGTTGCTGAAGGGGTTGGAGGCAGAACACTGATAGTCTCCTTTGTCAGAATGCTGGACAGAGTTGAAGGTCAGTGTATTGTTGTTCATAGAGAAGTCTGTTCTGTTGTCAGCATACAGAGGCCAGCCGTTCCTCATCCACTGAATGGAGTAAACCGTTCCAGCGGTGCCACAGGTCAGAGAGAATCTCTCGTTCAGGATTGGCTGGGCTCCAATGACTTTCACCATGGTCATGGTCACTGTTGCTGTGGAAGCATATCAAAGGGTTTTTCAGCACTTTTATCTCAACTTCCATCTTATTATACTGTAGGTTCAACAGCACGTATGTTGACTCTAAAACCAAACAAACACAAAGTAAAGACATGTTTCCCCTTGATTTTAAGTAGCAATTACTGACTCACCAACGACAGTGAGCATCTTGGTGACAGTGCTGTTTCTGACAGTGATGTTGTTGAAGGCCACACAGGTGTACACCCCATGACTGGCTAAAGTCAGTGGGCCAGTATCATACTTTGAGCCAGTTGCCACCTGGGAGCCATTGAAGAACCAGCTGAACTGGCTGAGAGGCTGAGAGGAAGCTGAGCAGTTGAAGGCCACGCTGTGTCCTGTTTCTCCTAATGCTGGTCCTGTAATTATTGGCATCTCCGGTCCATCTATGATTCAAAAGACAATCAGTTAGACCAGGGGTGGCAAACTCCTTCCATGGAGTTCCTAGTGTCTGCTGGTTTTTGTTTTTTCCATTCAAATAAGACCTAGACAGCCATGTTTGGGGATTTCCTTACTAATAAAGTACGTTATTACATCAATCAAGATCAAGGGAGGATCGAAAAACCAGCTGACACTCAGCCTTCTGTGGAATGAGTTTGACACATTTGAATTAAAAACCAACATCTGTAATTTGCCAAAAGGTCAAACGTCATCAACATATGTCAGATGAGAGGTGGGATACAAACCATCACGTTGGCTTTACTACAATATTAATGAATGAAGTTCTCAAAGATTCCACCAAAGGCAATGGGGTCAAAGTTGAACTTGTTAATGCCTACTCACAGTTGACGATCAGTTTGTAGTATGGGCTGGTCATGTTGCTGAAGGGGTTGGAGGCAGAACACTGATAGTCTCCTTTGTCAGAATGCTGGACAGAGTTGAATGTCAGTGTATTGTTGTTCATAGAGAAGTCTGTTCTGTTGTCAGCATACAGAGGCCAGCCGTTCCTCATCCACTGAATGGAGTAAACCGTTCCAGCGGTGCCACAGGTCAGAGAGAATCTCTCGTTCAGGATTGGCTGGGCTCCAATGACTTTCACCATGGTCATGGTCACTGTTGCTGTGGAAGCATATCAAAGGGTTTTTCAGCACTTTTATCTCAACTTCCATCTTATTATACTGTAGGTTCAACAGCACGTATGTTGACTCTAAAACCAAACAAACACAAAGTAAAGACATGTTTCCCCTTGATTTTAAGTAGCAATTACTGACTCACCAACGACAGTGAGCATCTTGGTGACAGTGCTGTTTCTGACAGTGATGTTGTTGAAGGCCACACAGGTGTACACCCCATGACTGGCTAAAGTCAGTGGGCCAGTATCATACTTTGAGCCAGTTGCCACCTGGGAGCCATTGAAGAACCAGCTGAACTGGCTGAGAGGCTGAGAGGAAGCTGAGCAGTTGAAGGTCACGCTGTGTCCTGTTTCTCCTAATGCTGGTCCTGTAATTATTGGCATCTCCGGTCCATCTATGATTCAAAAGACAATCAGTTAGACCAGGGGTGGCAAACTCCTTCCATGGAGTTCCTAGTGTCTGCTGGTTTTTGTTTTTTCCATTCAAATAAGACCTAGACAGCCATGTTTGGGGATTTCCTTACTAATAAAGTACGTTATTACATCAATCAAGATCAAGGGAGGATCGAAAAACCAGCTGACACTCAGCCTTCTGTGGAATGAGTTTGACACATTTGAATTAAAAACCTTACATCTGTAATTTGCCAAAAGGTCAAACGTCATCAACATATGTCAGATGAGAGGTGGGATACAAACCATCACGTTGGCTTTACTACAATATTAATAAATTACGTTCTCAAAGATTCCACCAAAGGCAATGGGGTCAAAGTTGAACTTGTTAATGCCTACTCACAGTTGACGATCAGTTTGTAGTATGGGCTGGTCATGTTGCTGAAGGGGTTGGAGGCAGAACACTGATAGTCTCCGTTGTCAGAATGCTGGACAGAGTTGAATGTCAGTGTATTGTTGTTCATAGAGAAGTCTGTTCTGTTGTCAGCATACAGAGGCCAGCCGTTCCTCATCCACTGAATGGAGTAAACCGTTCCAGCGGTGCCACAGGTCAGAGAGAATCTCTCGTTCAGGATTGGCTGGGCTCCAATGACTTTCACCATGGTCATGGTCACTGTTGCTGTGGAAGCATATCAAAGGGTTTTTCAGCACTTTTATCTCAACTTCCATCTTATTATACTGTAGGATCAACAGCACGTATGTTGACTCTAAAACCAAACAAACACAAAGTAAAGACATGTTTCCCCTTGATTTTAAGTAGCAATTACTGACTCACCAACGACAGTGAGCATCTTGGTGACAGTGCTGTTTCTGACAGTGATGTTGTTGAAGGCCACACAGGTGTACACCCCATGACTGGCTAAAGTCAGTGGGCCAGTATCATACTTTGAGCCAGTTGCCACCTGGGAGCCATTGAAGAACCAGCTGAACTGGCTGAGAGGCTGAGAGGAAGCTGAGCAGTTGAAGGTCACGCTGTGTCCTGTTTCTCCTAATGCTGGTCCTGTTATTATTGGCATCTCCGGTCCATCTATGATTCAAAAGACAATCAGTTAGACCAGGGGTGGCAAACTCCTTCCATGGAGTTCCTAGTGTCTGCTGGTTTTTGTTTTTTCCATTCAAATAAGACCTAGACAGCCATGTTTGGGGATTTCCTTACTAATAAAGTACGTTATTACATCAATCAAGATCAAGGGAGGATCGAAAAACCAGCTGACACTCAGCCTTCTGTGGAATGAGTTTGACACATTTGAATTAAATACCTTACATCTGTAATTTGCCAAAAGGTCAAACGTCATCAACATATGTCAGATGAGAGGTGGGATACAAACCATCACGTTGGCTTTACTACAATATTAATAAATTACGTTCTCAAAGATTCCACCAAAGGCAATGGGGTCAAAGTTGAACTTGTTAATGCCTACTCACAGTTGACGATCAGTTTGTAGTATAGGCTGGTCATGTTGCTGAAGGGGTTGGAGGCAGAACACTGATAGTCTCCTTTGTCAGAATGCTGGACAGAGTTGAAGGTCAGTGTATTGTTGTTCATAGAGAAGTCTGTTCTGTTGTCAGCATACAGAGGCCAGCCGTTCCTCATCCACTGAATGGAGTAAACCGTTCCAGCGGTGCCACAGGTCAGAGAGAATCTCTCGTTCAGTATTGGCTGGGCTCCAATGACTTTCACCATGGTCATGGTCACTGTTGCTGTGGAAGCATATCAAAGGGTTTTTCAGCACTTTTATCTCAACTTCCATCTTATTATACTGTAGGTTCAACAGCACGTATGTTGACTCTAAAACCAAACAAACACCAAGTAAAGACATGTTTCCCTTTGATTTTAAGTAGCAATTACTGACTCACCAACGACAGTGAGCATCTTGGTGACAGTGCTGTTTCTGACAGTGATGTTGTTGAAGGCCACACAGGTGTACACCCCATGACTGGCTAAAGTCAGTGGGCCAGTATCATACTTTGAGCCAGTTGCCACCTGGGAGCCATTGAAGAACCAGCTGAACTGGCTGAGAGGCTGAGAGGAAGCTGAGCAGTTGAAGGTCACGCTGTGTCCTGTTTCTCCTAATGCTGGTCCTGTTATTATTGGCATCTCCGGTCCATCTATGATTCAAAAGACAATCAGTTAGACCAGGGGTGGCAAACTCCTTCCATGGAGTTCCTAGTGTCTGCTGGTTTTTGTTTTTTCCATTCAAATAAGACCTAGACAGCCATGTTTGGGGATTTCCTTACTAATAAAGTACGTTATTACATCAATCAAGATCAAGGGAGGATCGAAAAACCAGCTGACACTCAGCCTTCTGTGGAATGAGTTTGACACATTTGAATTAAATACCTTACATCTGTAATTTGCCAAAAGGTCAAACGTCATCAACATATGTCAGATGAGAGGTGGGATACAAACCATCACGTTGGCTTTACTACAATATTAATAAATTACGTTCTCAAAGATTCCACCAAAGGCAATGGGGTCAAAGTTGAACTTGTTAATGCCTACTCACAGTTGACGATCAGTTTGTAGTATAGGCTGGTCATGTTGCTGAAGGGGTTGGAGGCAGAACACTGATAGTCTCCTTTGTCAGAATGCTGGACAGAGTTGAAGGTCAGTGTATTGTTGTTCATAGAGAAGTCTGTTCTGTTGTCAGCATACAGAGGCCAGCCGTTCCTCATCCACTGAATGGAGTAAACCGTTCCAGCGGTGCCACAGGTCAGAGAGAATCTCTCGTTCAGTATTGGCTGGGCTCCAATGACTTTCACCATGGTCATGGTCACTGTTGCTGTGGAAGCATATCAAAGGGTTTTTCAGCACTTTTATCTCAACTTCCATCTTATTATACTGTAGGTTCAACAGCACGTATGTTGACTCTAAAACCAAACAAACACCAAGTAAAGACATGTTTCCCCTTGATTTTAAGTAGCAATTACTGACTCACCAACGACAGTGAGCATCTTGGTGACAGTGCTGTTTCTGACAGTGATGTTGTTGAAGGCCACACAGGTGTACACCCCATGACTGGCTAAAGTCAGTGGGCCAGTATCATACTTTGAGCCAGTTGCCACCTGGGAGCCATTGAAGAACCAGCTGAACTGGCTGAGAGGCTGAGAGGAAGCTGAGCAGTTGAAGGTCACGCTGTGTCCTGTTTCTCCTAATGCTGGTCCTGTTATTATTGGCATCTCCGGTCCATCTATGATTCAAAAGACAATCAGTTAGACCAGGGGTGGCAAACTCCTTCCATGGAGTTCCTAGTGTCTGCTGGTTTTTGTTTTTTCCATTCAAATAAGACCTAGACAGCTATGTTTGGGGATTTCCTTACTAATAAAGTACGTTATTACATCAATCAAGATCAAGGGAGGATCGAAAAACCAGCTGACACTCAGCCTTCTGTGGAATGAGTTTGACACATTTGAATTAAAAACCAACATCTGTAATTTGCCAAAAGGTCAAACGTCATCAACATATGTCAGATGAGAGGTGGGATACAAACCATCACGTTGGCTTTACTACAATATTAATGAATGAAGTTCTCAAAGATTCCACCAAAGGCAATGGGGTCAAAGTTGAACTTGTTAATGCCTACTCACAGTTGACGATCAGTTTGTAGTATGGGCTGGTCATGTTGCTGAAGGGGTTGGAGGCAGAACACTGATAGTCTCCTTTGTCAGAATGCTGGACAGAGTTGAATGTCAGTGTATTGTTGTTCATAGAGAAGTCTGTTCTGTTGTCAGCATACAGAGGCCAGCCGTTCCTCATCCACTGAATGGAGTAAACCGTTCCAGCGGTGCCACAGGTCAGAGAGAATCTCTCGTTCAGGATTGGCTGGGCTCCAATGACTTTCACCATGGTCATGGTCACTGTTGCTGTGGAAGCATATCAAAGGGTTTTTCAGCACTTTTATCTCAACTTCCATCTTATTATACTGTAGGTTCAACAGCACGTATGTTGACTCTAAAACCAAACAAACACAAAGTAAAGACATGTTTCCCCTTGATTTTAAGTAGCAATTACTGACTCACCAACGACAGTGAGCATCTTGGTGACAGTGCTGTTTCTGACAGTGATGTTGTTGAAGGCCACACAGGTGTACACCCCATGACTGGCTAAAGTCAGTGGGCCAGTATCATACTTTGAGCCAGTTGCCACCTGGGAGCCATTGAAGAACCAGCTGAACTGGCTGAGAGGCTGAGAGGAAGCTGAGCAGTTGAAGGTCACGCTGTGTCCTGTTTCTCCTAATGCTGGTCCTGTAATTATTGGCATCTCCGGTCCATCTATGATTCAAAAGACAATCAGTTAGACCAGGGGTGGCAAACTCCTTCCATGGAGTTCCTAGTGTCTGCTGGTTTTTGTTTTTTCCATTCAAATAAGACCTAGACAGCCATGTTTGGGGATTTCCTTACTAATAAAGTACGTTATTACATCAATCAAGATCAAGGGAGGATCGAAAAACCAGCTGACACTCAGCCTTCTGTGGAATGAGTTTGACACATTTGAATTAAAAACCTTACATCTGTAATTTGCCAAAAGGTCAAACGTCATCAACATATGTCAGATGAGAGGTGGGATACAAACCATCACGTTGGCTTTACTACAATATTAATAAATTACGTTCTCAAAGATTCCACCAAAGGCAATGGGGTCAAAGTTGAACTTGTTAATGCCTACTCACAGTTGACGATCAGTTTGTAGTATAGGCTGGTCATGTTGCTGAAGGGGTTGGAGGCAGAACACTGATAGTCTCCTTTGTCAGAATGCTGGACAGAGTTGAAGGTCAGTGTATTGTTGTTCATAGAGAAGTCTGTTCTGTTGTCAGCATACAGAGGCCAGCCGTTCCTCATCCACTGAATGGAGTAAACCGTTCCAGCGGTGCCACAGGTCAGAGAGAATCTCTCGTTCAGTATTGGCTGGGCTCCAATGACTTTCACCATGGTCATGGTCACTGTTGCTGTGGAAGCAGATCAAAGGGTTTTTCAGCACTTTTATCTCAACTTCCATCTTATTATACTGTAGGTTCAACAGCACGTATGTTGACTCTAAAACCAAACAAACACAAAGTAAAGACATGTTTCCCCTTGATTTTAAGTAGCAATTACTGACTCACCAACGACAGTGAGCATCTTGGTGACAGTGCTGTTTCTGACAGTGATGTTGTTGAAGGCCACACAGGTGTACACCCCATGACTGGCTAAAGTCAGTGGGCCAGTATCATACTTTGAGCCAGTTGCCACCTGGGAGCCATTGAAGAACCAGCTGAACTGGCTGAGAGGCTGAGAGGAAGCTGAGCAGTTGAAGGTCACGCTGTGTCCTGTTTCTCCTAATGCTGGTCCTGTAATTATTGGCATCTCCGGTCCATCTATGATTCAAAAGACAATCAGTTAGACCAGGGGTGGCAAACTCCTTCCATGGAGTTCCTAGTGTCTGCTGGTTTTTGTTTTTTCCATTCAAATAAGACCTAGACAGCCATGTTTGGGGATTTCCTTACTAATAAAGTACGTTATTACATCAATCAAGATCAAGGGAGGATCGAAAAACCAGCTGACACTCAGCCTTCTGTGGAATGAGTTTGACACATTTGAATTAAAAACCAACATCTGTAATTTGCCAAAAGGTCAAACGTCATCAACATATGTCAGATGAGAGGTGGGATACAAACCATCACGTTGGCTTTACTACAATATTAATAAATGAAGTTCTCAAAGATTCCACCAAAGGCAATGGGGTCAAAGTTGAACTTGTTAATGCCTACTCACAGTTGACGATCAGTTTGTAGTATGGGCTGGTCATGTTGCTGAAGGGGTTGGAGGCAGAACACTGATAGTCTCCGTTGTCAGAATGCTGGACAGAGTTGAATGTCAGTGTATTGTTGTTCATAGAGAAGTCTGTTCTGTTGTCAGCATACAGAGGCCAGCCGTTCCTCATCCACTGAATGGAGTAAACCGTTCCAGCGGTGCCACAGGTCAGAGAGAATCTCTCGTTCAGGATTGGCTGGGCTCCAATGACTTTCACCATGGTCATGGTCACTGTTGCTGTGGAAGCATATCAAAGGGTTTTTCAGCACTTTTATCTCAACTTCCATCTTATTATACTGTAGGTTCAACAGCACGTATGTTGACTCTAAAACCAAACAAACACAAAGTAAAGACATGTTTCCCCTTGATTTTAAGTAGCAATTACTGACTCACCAACGACAGTGAGCATCTTGGTGACAGTGCTGTTTCTGACAGTGATGTTGTTGAAGGCCACACAGGTGTACACCCCATGACTGGCTAAAGTCAGTGGGCCAGTATCATACTTTGAGCCAGTTGCCACCTGGGAGCCATTGAAGAACCAGCTGAACTGGCTGAGAGGCTGAGAGGAAGCTGAGCAGTTGAAGGTCACGCTGTGTCCTGTTTCTCCTAATGCTGGTCCTGTAATTATTGGCATCTCCGGTCCATCTATGATTCAAAAGACAATCAGTTAGACCAGGGGTGGCAAACTCCTTCCATGGAGTTCCTAGTGTCTGCTGGTTTTTGTTTTTTCCATTCAAATAAGACCTAGACAGCCATGTTTGGGGATTTCCTTACTAATAAAGTACGTTATTACATCAATCAAGATCAAGGGAGGATCGAAAAACCAGCTGACACTCAGCCTTCTGTGGAATGAGTTTGACACATTTGAATTAAAAACCTTACATCTGTAATTTGCCAAAAGGTCAAACGTCATCAACATATGTCAGATGAGAGGTGGGATACAAACCATCACGTTGGCTTTACTACAATATTAATAAATTACGTTCTCAAAGATTCCACCAAAGGCAATGGGGTCAAAGTTGAACTTGTTAATGCCTACTCACAGTTGACGATCAGTTTGTAGTATAGGCTGGTCATGTTGCTGAAGGGGTTGGAGGCAGAACACTGATAGTCTCCTTTGTCAGAATGCTGGACAGAGTTGAAGGTCAGTGTATTGTTGTTCATAGAGAAGTCTGTTCTGTTGTCAGCATACAGAGGCCAGCCGTTCCTCATCCACTGAATGGAGTAAACCGTTCCAGCGGTGCCACAGGTCAGAGAGAATCTCTCGTTCAGTATTGGCTGGGCTCCAATGACTTTCACCATGGTCATGGTCACTGTTGCTGTGGAAGCAGATCAAAGGGTTTTTCAGCACTTTTATCTCAACTTCCATCTTATTATACTGTAGGTTCAACAGCACGTATGTTGACTCTAAAACCAAACAAACACCAAGTAAAGACATGTTTCCCCTTGATTTTAAGTAGCAATTACTGACTCACCAACGACAGTGAGCATCTTGGTGACAGTGCTGTTTCTGACAGTGATGTTGTTGAAGGCCACACAGGTGTACACCCCATGACTGGCTAAAGTCAGTGGGCCAGTATCATACTTTGAGCCAGTTGCCACCTGGGAGCCATTGAAGAACCAGCTGAACTGGCTGAGAGGCTGAGAGGAAGCTGAGCAGTTGAAGGTCACGCTGTGTCCTGTTTCTCCTAATGCTGGTCCTGTTATTATTGGCATCTCCGGTCCATCTATGATTCAAAAGACAATCAGTTAGACCAGGGGTGGCAAACTCCTTCCATGGAGTTCCTAGTGTCTGCTGGTTTTTGTTTTTTCCATTCAAATAAGACCTAGACAGCCATGTTTGGGGATTTCCTTACTAATAAAGTACGTTATTACATCAATCAAGATCAAGGGAGGATCGAAAAACCAGCTGACACTCAGCCTTCTGTGGAATGAGTTTGACACATTTGAATTAAAAACCTTACATCTGTAATTTGCCAAAAGGTCAAACGTCATCAACATATGTCAGATGAGAGGTGGGATACAAACCATCACGTTGGCTTTACTACAATATTAATGAATGAAGTTCTCAAAGATTCCACCAAAGGCAATGGGGTCAAAGTTGAACTTGTTAATGCCTACTCACAGTTGACGATCAGTTTGTAGTATGGGCTGGTCATGTTGCTGAAGGGGTTGGAGGCAGAACACTGATAGTCTCCTTTGTCAGAATGCTGGACAGAGTTGAATGTCAGTGTATTGTTGTTCATAGAGAAGTCTGTTCTGTTGTCAGCATACAGAGGCCAGCCGTTCCTCATCCACTGAATGGAGTAAACCGTTCCAGCGGTGCCACAGGTCAGAGAGAATCTCTCGTTCAGGATTGGCTGGGCTCCAATGACTTTCACCATGGTCATGGTCACTGTTGCTGTGGAAGCATATCAAAGGGTTTTTCAGCACTTTTATCTCAACTTCCATCTTATTATACTGTAGGTTCAACAGCACGTATGTTGACTCTAAAACCAAACAAACACAAAGTAAAGACATGTTTCCCCTTGATTTTAAGTAGCAATTACTGACTCACCAACGACAGTGAGCATCTTGGTGACAGTGCTGTTTCTGACAGTGATGTTGTTGAAGGCCACACAGGTGTACACCCCATGACTGGCTAAAGTCAGTGGGCCAGTATCATACTTTGAGCCAGTTGCCACCTGGGAGCCATTGAAGAACCAGCTGAACTGGCTGAGAGGCTGAGAGGAAGCTGAGCAGTTGAAGGTCACGCTGTGTCCTGTTTCTCCTAATGCTGGTCCTGTAATTATTGGCATCTCCGGTCCATCTATGATTCAAAAGACAATCAGTTAGACCAGGGGTGGCAAACTCCTTCCATGGAGTTCCTAGTGTCTGCTGGTTTTTGTTTTTTCCATTCAAATAAGACCTAGACAGCCATGTTTGGGGATTTCCTTACTAATAAAGTACGTTATTACATCAATCAAGATCAAGGGAGGATCGAAAAACCAGCTGACACTCAGCCTTCTGTGGAATGAGTTTGACACATTTGAATTAAAAACCAACATCTGTAATTTGCCAAAAGGTCAAACGTCATCAACATATGTCAGATGAGAGGTGGGATACAAACCATCACGTTGGCTTTACTACAATATTAATGAATGAAGTTCTCAAAGATTCCACCAAAGGCAATGGGGTCAAAGTTGAACTTGTTAATGCCTACTCACAGTTGACGATCAGTTTGTAGTATGGGCTGGTCATGTTGCTGAAGGGGTTGGAGGCAGAACACTGATAGTCTCCTTTGTCAGAATGCTGGACAGAGTTGAATGTCAGTGTATTGTTGTTCATAGAGAAGTCTGTTCTGTTGTCAGCATACAGAGGCCAGCCGTTCCTCATCCACTGAATGGAGTAAACCGTTCCAGCGGTGCCACAGGTCAGAGAGAATCTCTCGTTCAGGATTGGCTGGGCTCCAATGACTTTCACCATGGTCATGGTCACTGTTGCTGTGGAAGCATATCAAAGGGTTTTTCAGCACTTTTATCTCAACTTCCATCTTATTATACTGTAGGTTCAACAGCACGTATGTTGACTCTAAAACCAAACAAACACAAAGTAAAGACATGTTTCCCCTTGATTTTAAGTAGCAATTACTGACTCACCAACGACAGTGAGCATCTTGGTGACAGTGCTGTTTCTGACAGTGATGTTGTTGAAGGCCACACAGGTGTACACCCCATGACTGGCTAAAGTCAGTGGGCCAGTATCATACTTTGAGCCAGTTGCCACCTGGGAGCCATTGAAGAACCAGCTGAACTGGCTGAGAGGCTGAGAGGAAGCTGAGCAGTTGAAGGTCACGCTGTGTCCTGTTTCTCCTAATGCTGGTCCTGTAATTATTGGCATCTCCGGTCCATCTATGATTCAAAAGACAATCAGTTAGACCAGGGGTGGCAAACTCCTTCCATGGAGTTCCTAGTGTCTGCTGGTTTTTGTTTTTTCCATTCAAATAAGACCTAGACAGCCATGTTTGGGGATTTCCTTACTAATAAAGTACGTTATTACATCAATCAAGATCAAGGGAGGATCGAAAAACCAGCTGACACTCAGCCTTCTGTGGAATGAGTTTGACACATTTGAATTAAAAACCAACATCTGTAGTTTGCCAAAAGGTCAAACGTCATCAACATATGTCAGATGAGAGGTGGGATACAAACCATCACGTTGGCTTTACTACAATATTAATGAATGAAGTTCTCAAAGATTCCACCAAAGGCAATGGGGTCAAAGTTGAACTTGTTAATGCCTACTCACAGTTGACGATCAGTTTGTAGTATGGGCTGGTCATGTTGCTGAAGGGGTTGGAGGCAGAACACTGATAGTCTCCTTTGTCAGAATGCTGGACAGAGTTGAATGTCAGTGTATTGTTGTTCATAGAGAAGTCTGTTCTGTTGTCAGCATACAGAGGCCAGCCGTTCCTCATCCACTGAATGGAGTAAACCGTTCCAGCGGTGCCACAGGTCAGAGAGAATCTCTCGTTCAGGATTGGCTGGGCTCCAATGACTTTCACCATGGTCATGGTCACTGTTGCTGTGGAAGCATATCAAAGGGTTTTTCAGCACTTTTATCTCAACTTCCATCTTATTATACTGTAGGTTCAACAGCACGTATGTTGACTCTAAAACCAAACAAACACAAAGTAAAGACATGTTTCCCCTTGATTTTAAGTAGCAATTACTGACTCACCAACGACAGTGAGCATCTTGGTGACAGTGCTGTTTCTGACAGTGATGTTGTTGAAGGCCACACAGGTGTACACCCCATGACTGGCTAAAGTCAGTGGGCCAGTATCATACTTTGAGCCAGTTGCCACCTGGGAGCCATTGAAGAACCAGCTGAACTGGCTGAGAGGCTGAGAGGAAGCTGAGCAGTTGAAGGTCACGCTGTGTCCTGTTTCTCCTAATGCTGGTCCTGTAATTATTGGCATCTCCGGTCCATCTATGATTCAAAAGACAATCAGTTAGACCAGGGGTGGCAAACTCCTTCCATGGAGTTCCTAGTGTCTGCTGGTTTTTGTTTTTTCCATTCAAATAAGACCTAGACAGCCATGTTTGGGGATTTCCTTACTAATAAAGTACGTTATTACATCAATCAAGATCAAGGGAGGATCGAAAAACCAGCTGACACTCAGCCTTCTGTGGAATGAGTTTGACACATTTGAATTAAAAACCTTACATCTGTAATTTGCCAAAAGGTCAAACGTCATCAACATATGTCAGATGAGAGGTGGGATACAAACCATCACGTTGGCTTTACTACAATATTAATAAATTACGTTCTCAAAGATTCCACCAAAGGCAATGGGGTCAAAGTTGAACTTGTTAATGCCTACTCACAGTTGACGATCAGTTTGTAGTATAGGCTGGTCATGTTGCTGAAGGGGTTGGAGGCAGAACACTGATAGTCTCCTTTGTCAGAATGCTGGACAGAGTTGAAGGTCAGTGTATTGTTGTTCATAGAGAAGTCTGTTCTGTTGTCAGCATACAGAGGCCAGCCGTTCCTCATCCACTGAATGGAGTAAACCGTTCCAGCGGTGCCACAGGTCAGAGAGAATCTCTCGTTCAGTATTGGCTGGGCTCCAATGACTTTCACCATGGTCATGGTCACTGTTGCTGTGGAAGCAGATCAAAGGGTTTTTCAGCACTTTTATCTCAACTTCCATCTTATTATACTGTAGGTTCAACAGCACGTATGTTGACTCTAAAACCAAACAAACACCAAGTAAAGACATGTTTCCCCTTGATTTTAAGTAGCAATTACTGACTCACCAACGACAGTGAGCATCTTGGTGACAGTGCTGTTTCTGACAGTGATGTTGTTGAAGGCCACACAGGTGTACACCCCATGACTGGCTAAAGTCAGTGGGCCAGTATCATACTTTGAGCCAGTTGCCACCTGGGAGCCATTGAAGAACCAGCTGAACTGGCTGAGAGGCTGAGAGGAAGCTGAGCAGTTGAAGGTCACGCTGTGTCCTGTTTCTCCTAATGCTGGTCCTGTTATTATTGGCATCTCCGGTCCATCTATGATTCAAAAGACAATCAGTTAGACCAGGGGTGGCAAACTCCTTCCATGGAGTTCCTAGTGTCTGCTGGTTTTTGTTTTTTCCATTCAAATAAGACCTAGACAGCCATGTTTGGGGATTTCCTTACTAATAAAGTACGTTATTACATCAATCAAGATCAAGGGAGGATCGAAAAACCAGCTGACACTCAGCCTTCTGTGGAATGAGTTTGACACATTTGAATTAAAAACCAACATCTGTAATTTGCCAAAAGGTCAAACGTCATCAACATATGTCAGATGAGAGGTGGGATACAAACCATCACGTTGGCTTTACTACAATATTAATGAATGAAGTTCTCAAAGATTCCACCAAAGGCAATGGGGTCAAAGTTGAACTTGTTAATGCCTACTCACAGTTGACGATCAGTTTGTAGTATAGGCTGGTCGTGTTGCTGAAGGGGTTGGAGGCAGAACACTGATAGTCTCCTTTGTCAGAATGCTGGACAGAGTTGAAGGTCAGTGTATTGTTGTTCATAGAGAAGTCTGTTCTGTTGTCAGCATACAGAGGCCAGCCGTTCCTCATCCACTGAATGGAGTAAACCGTTCCAGCGGTGCCACAGGTCAGAGAGAATCTCTCGTTCAGTATTGGCTGGGCTCCAATGACTTTCACCATGGTCATGGTCACTGTTGCTGTGGAAGCATATCAAAGGGTTTTTCAGCACTTTTATCTCAACTTCCATCTTATTATACTGTAGGTTCAACAGCACGTATGTTGACTCTAAAACCAAACAAACACCAAGTAAAGACATGTTTCCCCTTGATTTTAAGTAGCAATTACTGACTCACCAACGACAGTGAGCATCTTGGTGACAGTGCTGTTTCTGACAGTGATGTTGTTGAAGGCCACACAGGTGTACACCCCATGACTGGCTAAAGTCAGTGGGCCAGTATCATACTTTGAGCCAGTTGCCACCTGGGAGCCATTGAAGAACCAGCTGAACTGGCTGAGAGGCTGAGAGGAAGCTGAGCAGTTGAAGGTCACGCTGTGTCCTGTTTCTCCTAATGCTGGTCCTGTTATTATTGGCATCTCCGGTCCATCTATGATTCAAAAGACAATCAGTTAGACCAGGGGTGGCAAACTCCTTCCATGGAGTTCCTAGTGTCTGCAGGTTTTTGTTTTTTCCATTCAAATAAGACCTAGACGGCCATGTTTGGGGATTTCCTTACTAATAAAGTACGTTATTACATCAATCAAGATCAAGGGAGGATCGAAAAACCAGCTGACACTCAGCCTTCTGTGGAATGAGTTTGACACATTTGAATTAAAAACCAACATCTGTAATTTGCCAAAAGGTCAAACGTCATCAACATATGTCAGATGAGAGGTGGGATACAAACCATCACGTTGGCTTTACTACAATATTAATGAATGAAGTTCTCAAAGATTCCACCAAAGGCAATGGGGTCAAAGTTGAACTTGTTAATGCCTACTCACAGTTGACGATCAGTTTGTAGTATAGGCTGGTCATGTTGCTGAAGGGGTTGGAGGCAGAACACTGATAGTCTCCTTTGTCAGAATGCTGGACAGAGTTGAAGGTCAGTGTATTGTTGTTCATAGAGAAGTCTGTTCTGTTGTCAGCATACAGAGGCCAGCCGTTCCTCATCCACTGAATGGAGTAAACCGTTCCAGCGGTGCCACAGGTCAGAGAGAATCTCTCGTTCAGTATTGGCTGGGCTCCAATGACTTTCACCATGGTCATGGTCACTGTTGCTGTGGAAGCATATCAAAGGGTTTTTCAGCACTTTTATCTCAACTTCCATCTTATTATACTGTAGGTTCAACAGCACGTATGTTGACTCTAAAACCAAACAAACACCAAGTAAAGACATGTTTCCCCTTGATTTTAAGTAGCAATTACTGACTCACCAACGACAGTGAGCATCTTGGTGACAGTGCTGTTTCTGACAGTGATGTTGTTGAAGGCCACACAGGTGTACACCCCATGACTGGCTAAAGTCAGTGGGCCAGTATCATACTTTGAGCCAGTTGCCACCTGGGAGCCATTGAAGAACCAGCTGAACTGGCTGAGAGGCTGAGAGGAAGCTGAGCAGTTGAAGGTCACGCTGTGTCCTGTTTCTCCTAATGCTGGTCCTGTTATTATTGGCATCTCCGGTCCATCTATGATTCAAAAGACAATCAGTTAGACCAGGGGTGGCAAACTCCTTCCATGGAGTTCCTAGTGTCTGCTGGTTTTTGTTTTTTCCATTCAAATAAGACCTAGACAGCCATGTTTGGGGATTTCCTTACTAATAAAGTACGTTATTACATCAATCAAGATCAAGGGAGGATCGAAAAACCAGCTGACACTCAGCCTTCTGTGGAATGAGTTTGACACATTTGAATTAAAAACCAACATCTGTAATTTGCCAAAAGGTCAAACGTCATCAACATATGTCAGATGAGAGGTGGGATACAAACCATCACGTTGGCTTTACTACAATATTAATGAATGAAGTTCTCAAAGATTCCACCAAAGGCAATGGGGTCAAAGTTGAACTTGTTAATGCCTACTCACAGTTGACGATCAGTTTGTAGTATAGGCTGGTCATGTTGCTGAAGGGGTTGGAGGCAGAACACTGATAGTCTCCTTTGTCAGAATGCTGGACAGAGTTGAAGGTCAGTGTATTGTTGTTCATAGAGAAGTCTGTTCTGTTGTCAGCATACAGAGGCCAGCCGTTCCTCATCCACTGAATGGAGTAAACCGTTCCAGCGGTGCCACAGGTCAGAGAGAATCTCTCGTTCAGTATTGGCTGGGCTCCAATGACTTTCACCATGGTCATGGTCACTGTTGCTGTGGAAGCATATCAAAGGGTTTTTCAGCACTTTTATCTCAACTTCCATCTTATTATACTGTAGGTTCAACAGCACGTATGTTGACTCTAAAACCAAACAAACACCAAGTAAAGACATGTTTCCCCTTGATTTTAAGTAGCAATTACTGACTCACCAACGACAGTGAGCATCTTGGTGACAGTGCTGTTTCTGACAGTGATGTTGTTGAAGGCCACACAGGTGTACACCCCATGACTGGCTAAAGTCAGTGGGCCAGTATCATACTTTGAGCCAGTTGCCACCTGGGAGCCATTGAAGAACCAGCTGAACTGGCTGAGAGGCTGAGAGGAAGCTGAGCAGTTGAAGGTCACGCTGTGTCCTGTTTCTCCTAATGCTGGTCCTGTTATTATTGGCATCTCCGGTCCATCTATGATTCAAAAGACAATCAGTTAGACCAGGGGTGGCAAACTCCTTCCATGGAGTTCCTAGTGTCTGCTGGTTTTTGTTTTTTCCATTCAAATAAGACCTAGACAGCCATGTTTGGGGATTTCCTTACTAATAAAGTACGTTATTACATCAATCAAGATCAAGGGAGGATCGAAAAACCAGCTGACACTCAGCCTTCTGTGGAATGAGTTTGACACATTTGAATTAAAAACCAACATCTGTAATTTGCCAAAAGGTCAAACGTCATCAACATATGTCAGATGAGAGGTGGGATACAAACCATCACGTTGGCTTTACTACAATATTAATGAATGAAGTTCTCAAAGATTCCACCAAAGGCAATGGGGTCAAAGTTGAACTTGTTAATGCCTACTCACAGTTGACGATCAGTTTGTAGTATAGGCTGGTCATGTTGCTGAAGGGGTTGGAGGCAGAACACTGATAGTCTCCTTTGTCAGAATGCTGGACAGAGTTGAAGGTCAGTGTATTGTTGTTCATAGAGAAGTCTGTTCTGTTGTCAGCATACAGAGGCCAGCCGTTCCTCATCCACTGAATGGAGTAAACCGTTCCAGCGGTGCCACAGGTCAGAGAGAATCTCTCGTTCAGTATTGGCTGGGCTCCAATGACTTTCACCATGGTCATGGTCACTGTTGCTGTGGAAGCATATCAAAGGGTTTTTCAGCACTTTTATCTCAACTTCCATCTTATTATACTGTAGGTTCAACAGCACGTATGTTGACTCTAAAACCAAACAAACACCAAGTAAAGACATGTTTCCCCTTGATTTTAAGTAGCAATTACTGACTCACCAACGACAGTGAGCATCTTGGTGACAGTGCTGTTTCTGACAGTGATGTTGTTGAAGGCCACACAGGTGTACACCCCATGACTGGCTAAAGTCAGTGGGCCAGTATCATACTTTGAGCCAGTTGCCACCTGGGAGCCATTGAAGAACCAGCTGAACTGGCTGAGAGGCTGAGAGGAAGCTGAGCAGTTGAAGGTCACGCTGTGTCCTGTTTCTCCTAATGCTGGTCCTGTTATTATTGGCATCTCCGGTCCATCTATGATTCAAAAGACAATCAGTTAGACCAGGGGTGGCAAACTCCTTCCATGGAGTTCCTAGTGTCTGCTGGTTTTTGTTTTTTCCATTCAAATAAGACCTAGACAGCCATGTTTGGGGATTTCCTTACTAATAAAGTACGTTATTACATCAATCAAGATCAAGGGAGGATCGAAAAACCAGCTGACACTCAGCCTTCTGTGGAATGAGTTTGACACATTTGAATTAAAAACCAACATCTGTAATTTGCCAAAAGGTCAAACGTCATCAACATATGTCAGATGAGAGGTGGGATACAAACCATCACGTTGGCTTTACTACAATATTAATGAATGAAGTTCTCAAAGATTCCACCAAAGGCAATGGGGTCAAAGTTGAACTTGTTAATGCCTACTCACAGTTGACGATCAGTTTGTAGTATAGGCTGGTCATGTTGCTGAAGGGGTTGGAGGCAGAACACTGATAGTCTCCTTTGTCAGAATGCTGGACAGAGTTGAAGGTCAGTGTATTGTTGTTCATAGAGAAGTCTGTTCTGTTGTCAGCATACAGAGGCCAGCCGTTCCTCATCCACTGAATGGAGTAAACCGCTCCAGCGGTGCCACAGGTCAGAGAGAATCTCTCGTTCAGTATTGGCTGGGCTCCAATGACTTTCACCATGGTCATGGTCACTGTTGCTGTGGAAGCATATCAAAGGGTTTTTCAGCACTTTTATCTCAACTTCCATCTTATTATACTGTAGGTTCAACAGCACGTATGTTGACTCTAAAACCAAACAAACACCAAGTAAAGACATGTTTCCCCTTGATTTTAAGTAGCAATTACTGACTCACCAACGACAGTGAGCATCTTGGTGACAGTGCTGTTTCTGACAGTGATGTTGTTGAAGGCCACACAGGTGTACACCCCATGACTGGCTAAAGTCAGTGGGCCAGTATCATACTTTGAGCCAGTTGCCACCTGGGAGCCATTGAAGAACCAGCTGAACTGGCTGAGAGGCTGAGAGGAAGCTGAGCAGTTGAAGGTCACGCTGTGTCCTGTTTCTCCTAATGCTGGTCCTGTTATTATTGGCATCTCCGGTCCATCTATGATTCAAAAGACAATCAGTTAGACCAGGGGTGGCAAACTCCTTCCATGGAGTTCCTAGTGTCTGCTGGTTTTTGTTTTTTCCATTCAAATAAGACCTAGACAGCCATGTTTGGGGATTTCCTTACTAATAAAGTACGTTATTACATCAATCAAGATCAAGGGAGGATCGAAAAACCAGCTGACACTCAGCCTTCTGTGGAATGAGTTTGACACATTTGAATTAAAAACCAACATCTGTAATTTGCCAAAAGGTCAAACGTCATCAACATATGTCAGATGAGAGGTGGGATACAAACCATCACGTTGGCTTTACTACAATATTAATGAATGAAGTTCTCAAAGATTCCACCAAAGGCAATGGGGTCAAAGTTGAACTTGTTAATGCCTACTCACAGTTGACGATCAGTTTGTAGTATGGGCTGGTCATGTTGCTGAAGGGGTTGGAGGCAGAACACTGATAGTCTCCGTTGTCAGAATGCTGGACAGAGTTGAATGTCAGTGTATTGTTGTTCATAGAGAAGTCTGTTCTGTTGTCAGCATACAGAGGCCAGCCGTTCCTCATCCACTGAATGGAGTAAATGGTTCCAGATGTCTCACAGGTCAGAGTAAACATGTAGTCTGCAATTGGCTGGGCACCAATGACTTTAACCGTGGACGTGGTTACTGGAACTGTTAAGAAAACTTCAGTGTCACAAGAATATTGACTACAACCACAATATCTGTATGTTGAATGGCCTGCATCTACATGTACAAGTTAAACAGTTTGGATGTCTCTTCTGTCTTACCAATGATGGTGAAAATCTTGGAGACAGTGCTGTTTCTGCCAGTGATGTTGTTGAAGGCCACACAGTTGTACTCTCCATGGCTGGCTAAGGTCAGTGGGCCAGTCTCATACACTGAGCCAACCCCCACCTGGGAGCCATTGAAGAACCAGCTAAACTGGCTGGGAGGCTGAGAGGAGGCTGAGCAGTTGAAGGTCACGATGTATCCTGTCATTGCTATATCCGGACTCATGATAACAGGTCTCTCTGGGCCATCTGGGAAACACAAGATAATGAAGATATTGAATGAGATTAGCTATTGGAACTGCCATTAGGTGCTTGCTTTGGTTTTACCCCATTAATACCCACCCATCCCCTTGGCTTTACATACTTTATGTCAGAAGTCAGATCCAAACTTACCCCATTTCCATCACTATAATTTCCATCTTCCCCTCATTATAGGTAAAAATTTGAATAACATTTTCAGATATCAAGTTTGGTTTTGGGCCATAACAACTACTCACAGTTGACGATGAGTCTGTATTCTGGGCTGGTCATATTGCTCAGGGGGTTGTAGGCAGAACACTGATAGTCTCCGTTGTCAGAATTTTGGACAGAGTTGAAGGTCAGTGTATTGTTGTCCATAGAGATGTCTCTTCTGTTATCAGCATACAGAGGCCAGCCATTCCTCATCCACTGAATGGAGTAAATGGTTCCTGTGGTCTCACAGGTCATCGCAAACATGTAGTCTGCTATTAGCTGGGAACTCATGACTTTCACCATGGCCATGGTTACTGGGACTGTGAAGAAAACTTCAGTGTCACAAGAATATTGACTACAATCACAATCACTGTTTGTTGAATGGCCTGCATCTACATGTACAAGTTAAACAGTTTGGATGACTCTTCTGTCTTACCAATGATGTTGAGCATCTTGGAGACAGTGCTGTTTCTGCCAGTGATGTTGTTGAAGGCCACACAGGTGTATTCCCCATGATTGGCTAAGGTCAGTCGGCCAGTCTCATACACTGAGCCAGCCGCCACCTGGGAGCCATTGAAGAACCAGCTGAACTGGCTGGGAGGCTGAGAGGAGGCTGAGCAATTGAAGGTCACGATGTGTCCTGTCATTGCTCTATCCGGACTAGTTATAGCAGGCCTCTCTGGTCCAACTATTAATAAACACAAGACAGTATGGTTAATCTTATGGTTTGACTTTTTTGACAATGATTAGTGAGTAAGTAGCTTTCCACAATCTTTGGCTTTTGCAAGTTAGAACAGCTCATGGGAGCAGCAACCTATCTCCTGTTCTGTTGCGTGTTGCGGCTTGATGTATAAGCACATTCCCTGGACTGGACACTAGTCTATCACAGGCCCTTACGCCCAATCTATCTTCTTAATGCTGCTTGCCAAGTAAAGACACATTGGGTCACATTTTTACAGTCGTTGGTATGACTCATCTAGGGATCAAACTCCCAACCTTATACAATAATCTCAGTATGGAAACTCTAACTACAAGGCCACTGAATTGGTTTTATCAGACAAAGATTACCAGCTCCTGTAATACTCACAGTTCACCACATGATTGTATGCTATGCTGGTCAGGTTGCTGACAGCATTAAAGGCCTCACAGAGATATTCTCCATTGTCAGAAAATTGGATTGGGTTGATAACCATTGTGTTGTTGTTCGTAGAGAAGAATGTTCTGTTATTTAGGGAGATGAGCTGGCCATTCATCAGCCATATAATGTAGTTTACAGGTCCAGTCACCTCACACCGCAGAGTGAACGACTGATCCAGTATTGGTGGCTTCCCATCACGGTTCAACGAAACCGCTGATATCGGCTCTATGGTAAAAGAAGAGGAGGAGTCATTTGTCATACTGTACTCCACTTGATTGGTGGTAAAAAAAAATACCAATACACAGTGGGGCAAAAAAGTATATAGTCAGCCACCAATTGTGCAAGTTCTCCAACTTAAAAAGATGAGAGAGGCCTGTATTTTGATCATAGGTACACTTCAACTTTGACAAACAAAATGAGAAAAAAAATCCAGAAAATCACATTGTAGGATTTTTAATGAATTTATTTGCAAATTATGGTGGAAAATAAATATTTGGTCACCTACAAACAAGCAAGATTTCTGGCTCTCACAGACCTGTAACTTCTTCTTTAAGAGGCTCCTCTGTCCTCCACTCGTTACCTGTATTAGTGGCACCTGTTTGAACTTGTTATCAGTATAAAAGACACCTGTCCACAACCTCAAACAGTCACACTCCAAACTCCACAATGGCCAAGACCAAAGAGCTGTCAAAGGACACCAGAAACAAAATTGTAGACCTGCAACAGGCGGGGAATACTGAATAGGTAAGCAGCTTGGTTTGAAGAAATCAACTGTGGGAGCAATTATTAGGAAATGGAAGACATACAAGACCACTGATAATCTCCCTCGATCTGGGGCTCCACGCAAGATCTCACTCCGTGGGGTCAAAATGATCACAAGAACGGTGAGCAAAAATCTCAGAACCACACGGGGGGACCTAGTGAATGACCTGCAGAGAGCTGGAACCAAAGTAACAAAGCCTACCATCAGTAACACACTACGCCGCCAGGGACTCAAATCCTGCAGTGCCAGACTTGTCCCCCCGCTTAAGCCAATACATGTCCAGGCCCGTCTGAAGTTTGCTAGAGCGCATTTGGATGATCCAGAAGAAGATTGGGAGAATGTCATATGGTCAGATGAAACCAAAATAAAACTTTTTGGTAAAAACTCAACTCGTCGTGTTTGGAGGACAAAGAATGCTGAGTTGCATCCAAAGAACACCATACCTACTGTGAAGCATGGGGGTGGAAACATCATGCTTTGGGGCTGTTTTTCTGCAAAGGGACCAGGACGACTGATCCGTGTAAAGGAAAGAATGAATGGGGCCATGTATCGTGAGATTTTGAGTGAAAACCTCCTTCCATCAGCAAGGGCATTGAAGATGAAACATGGCTGGGTCTTTCAGCATGACAATGATCCCAAACACACCGTCCGGGCAACGAAGGAGTGGCTTCGTAAGAAGCATTTCAAGGTCCTGGAGTGGCCTAGCCAGTCTCCAGATCTCAACCCCATAGAAAATCTTTGGAGGGAGTTGAAAGTCCGTGTTGCACAGCAACAGCCCCAAAACATCACTGCTCTAGAGGAGATCTGCATGGAGGAATGGGCCAAAATACCAGCAACAGTGTGTGAAAACCTTGTGAAGACTTTCAGAAAACGTTTGACCTCTGTCATTGCCAACAAAGGGTATGCAACAAAGTATTGAGATAAACTTTTGTTGTTGACCAAATACTTATTTTCCACCATAATTTACAAATAAATTCATTAAAAATCCTACAATGTGATTTTCTGGATTTTTTTCTTCTCATTTTGTCTGTCATACTTGAAGTGTACCTATGATGAAAATTACAGGCCTCTCTCATCTTTTTAAGTTGGAGAACTTGCACAATTGGTGGCTGACTAAATACTTTTTTGCCCCATTGTATAACAAAATCTGTTTATACCCATCAATAATCAAATATTCACTACCAACTATATGACATTTCGTAACGATGAATGTTGCCTCACCCACGATCTTTATCATTGTGGTCATGGAGGCGACATGGAGTGTGACATTGTTGTGGGCTAAGCAGGCATAACTTCCTGTCTGGTTCTCCCTGATGTTCTGCAGGCTGAGCTGTGGGCTTTGCTCATTGAGGAACGTCCCATTAAACCCCCACTTGTAGGACTCAGCGGGTTTGGACTGAGCGGAGCAGGACAGAGTGATGTCAGAGCCCGTCTTATAGGCTGTATGTCCTATGGTCATCTCAGGAACTACCATCATGGTGAGGTTACTTGGGCCATCTATGGGGGAAACAACAATGAAGTGTTGGGTAAACATTACCTAGAATATGTTTCCATCCTGCTCTACTAAACACAGTCTACTAATGATCTCTCCAAATAATGATCTGGATCATGTGTATTGGCCTTGTCTCAGGATGGTAAGTTGGTGGTTGAAGATATCCCTCTAGTGGTGTGGGGGCTGTGCTTTGGCAAAGTGGGTGGGGTTATATCCTTCCTGTTTGGCCCTGTCCGGGGGTGTCCTTGGATTTGGCCACAGTGTCTCCTGACCCCTCCTGTCTCAGCCTCCAGTATTTATGCTGCAGTAGTTTATGTGTCGGGGGGCTAGGGTCAGTTTGTTATATCTGGAGTACTTCTCCTGTCTTATTCGGTGTCCTGTGTGAATCTAAGTGTGCGTTCTCTAATTCTCTCCTTCTCTCTTTCTTTCTCTCTCTCGGAGGACCTGAGCCCTAGGACCATGCCCCAGGACTACCTGACATGATGACTCCTTGCTGTCCCAAGTCCACCTGGCCGTGCTGCTGCTCCAGTTTCAACTGTTCTGCCTTATTATTATTCGACCATGCTGGTCATTTATGAACATTTAAACATCTTGGCCATGTTCTGTTATAATCTCCACCCGGCACAGCCAGAAGAGGACTGGCCACCCCACATATGCTCTCTCTAATTCTCTCTTTCTTTCTCTCTCTCGGAGGACCTGAACCCTAGGACCATGCCCCAGGACTACCTGACATGATGACTCCTTGCTGTCCCCAGTCCACCTGACCATGCTGCTGCTCCACTTTCAACTGTTCTGCCTTATTATTATTCGACCATGCTGGTCATTTATGAACATTTGAACATCTTGGCCATGTTCTGTTATAATCTCCACCCGGCACAGCCAGAAGAGGCCATGTTCTGTTATAATCTCCACCCGGCACAGCCACCCCACATAGCCTGGTTCCTCTCTAGGTTTCTTCCTAGGTTTAGGCCTTTCTAGGGAGTTTTTCCTAACCACCATGCTTCTACACCTGCATTGCTTGCTGTTTGGGGTTTTAGGCTGGGTTTCTGTACAGCACTTTGAGAAGTCAGCTGTTGTACGAAGGGCTATATAAATACATTTGATTTGATTTGATTTGTGTACACAGAGGAATGGTTTGGGATGAAAATAGGCATATTACATCATTGCATGGAAGGCCGGCTCTCAATGACAAGGTACAATCCATGTATGCTGTGTATGATTAATGTACAGTATACTGCATACTCTGATACTCACATCTAACATTGAGGCCAATGGGCTGGCTGGTGCCGTTGCTGATTCCGTTGATGACCTCACATCTGAACGGCCCATCATCGTATCGTGTCACACTGACTATGGTGAGAGTGCTGTTCCCATCACCAAACCAAACTCGGTCACTGGCTGTGACCTCTAAACTGCCATTTAGCCAGCGGTAGGAGAGGGAGGTGCCAGAGGAGACAGAGCAGGTGAAAATGGCAGTGTCGTTCAATTCCACTAGATCAGTGGCGTTGGCCCTTAGAGTCACGTTTGAAATGGGCTCTGTGGGTGAGAGAGACGATGGCATTCAAGATAAGGTGGATGTGTTTCAAGAAAGTTTTTTTTGTGTCTTACTGAATTACAACCATGTAGTTGATATTCGTTTCATACGGTAAAACTTGCTTTGGAAATCAACCTAAATATGGTATTTTGTTTACTTATCATAGAGACCAGGTCTCAGGATTGAGCCCTGTAGAGCCCTTAGTCTCTTTGCACACATTCAAAATATTATGGTCGTCTTATCTGAAATTGAAAAGAACAGTTTGCTCAAACTCTGTGATCTGTTTAAGGTATTACAAAGCCCAAATTCACTATAGGTTCAGAAAACATTGACATATTTAAGTGTTAGCTCTGGAGGTCAGGAAAATGACTTTGCCTTTTATTATTGTGACAGAGGTGAATCCCTGATAGAGAATGTATGTGCATGCATGTTTGAAGAAGGTCTGTGATTGGGTAAGTAAGTGTGCAGGTGAGCATGTTTGAAGAAGGTCTGTGATTGGGTAAATAAGTGTGCAGGTGAGCATGTTTGAAGAAGGTCTGTGATTGGGTAAGTAAGTGTGCAGGTGAGCATGTTTGAAGAAGGTCTGTGATTGGGTAAGTAAGTGTGCAGGTGAGCATGTTTGAAGAAGGTCTGTGATTGGGTAAGTAAGTGTGCAGGTGAGCATGTTTGAAGAAGGTCTGTGATTGGGTAAGTAAGTGTGCAGGTGAGCATGTTTGAAGAAGGTCTGTGATTGGGTAAGTAAGTGTGCAGGTTAGCATGTTTGAAGAAGGTCTGTGATTGGGTAAGTAAGTGTGCAGGTGAGCATGTTTGAAGAAGGTCTGTGATTGGGAAAGTAAGTGTGCAGGTGAGCATGTTTGAAGAAGGTCTGTGATTGGGTAAGTAAGTGTGCAGGTGAGCATGTTTGAAGAAGGTCTGTGATTGGGTAAGTAAGTGTGCAGGTTAGCATGTTTGAAGAAGGTCTGTGAATGGGTAAGTAAGTGTGCAGGTTAGCATGTGTGCGAGCAACTGACCGTGTGCGCCAGTGAGTGAGAGTTTATCACCGTAGAAAGATAAACAGACAGGCAGAGGTCAGTTCCTTACCCCGGACAGACAAGGTCACCACAGCATACAGGACTGGCTCCATTCCCTGCACGGTATATAGACCTGAGTCGTTGAGTTGGAGAGAGCATATGGACAGCTCTGAGGAGGAACGGTTGAATGAGACTCTGCCTTGATAACTTTTACTCACACTACTGCCATTAGGATAGAAAAGAACGATGATTGTAGTTTCATATGACCAGGTCCCTATGTTGATGGGGCTTTGAGGAACTAGGTTCAGGGTGACATTACTGCCCACAGCTAAGGGGTTCATCGAGGGAACCACCACCTGGCCAGAGACATCTAGAAGAGGATGGATTGATGAGTTTAGTTCATGTTTTGAGATATTATTAATCAGTACAGAACTCTTTAAAATTCCTTAAAATATTCTAATTGAGATTAATCAAATCTTCGGACTATGGCACTTTAACAGAAATACAAGCTTTTGTTTCAAAATTGTGCCTTCAATTTGAACCCACAATTTACAACATGACCTACTATCTATTTATTATGTCTACTCTAGACATTGTTGTCAATGTCAGATAGAAATAGAAATCTCAACTTTTCTGAATTGATACTGTTTGACTGAAGTGCATCAACCAAACAGAGACATTTGAACAACCTGTTACTTATTTAACAAAGCGTTATAGCACAAATAGGCATCAATTTACTTCCAGAATGAGCGTTTTGTCCTATTTACCTGTAGTGAAGTTGAGCAGCACCAGGATGAGAACCCACACCAGAGGATACTCCATAGTTCTGCCACTTATCAAACACCACGGATCAGAAATGAACGGTAAACTTTCCTATGAACCAAATTACTGTCCAGACTTCTTGGTAAATCCAAACATGTCAATACTCCACAGTCACAGTCTCCTCTCAATCAACAAATATTTATTCAGGATCATGTAATGTTGCTGGAGTCAGGTGATGCAAATGTACCTACCCACCCTACCTGTCGCCAGAACACACTCACACACACCTACCCAACTACCCACGGCCTGTTTTGCCCACTTACATTTTTCCCACTGTGTTTTTTGTTGACACACAGGAGTGTTTTCAAGTTGATTATTGTTTACTGTAAATCTGATCAACTCTGTTTGTCTTACACAGGTCCTGGGAGGAGGCTGGATCGTACTTGGCCAATGAGGCTGGGGATAGGTCCTCCGACGCTGTTGAAACTCATGATCCATCCACGGTGGCTAAAGCAACCTGGGCTCATAAGACACTGTTCACATTGAACCTGTCAAGAAACACTTACAGTGCCTTGAAAAAGTTTTTTCCCCCTTTCTGATATTCTATGTTTTTGCATAGTTTTGATACTGAATGTTATCAGATCTTCAACCAAAACCCAATATTAGAAAAAGGGAGCCTGAGTTTTTCTAAATGTATACTTTATTTATTTAAAAAAGTTATGCAACACACAATTCACCTGTGTGAAAAAGTAATTGCCCCTTTAGACGTAATAATTGGCATGAACTGCTCTTTTCAAGTCCTGCCACAGCATCTCAATAGGGATTAGGTCTGGACTTTGACTAGGCCATTCCAAAACATCAGATTGTGTTCTGCATCATTGTCTTGCTGCATGACTCATCTGCGCTTCAGCTTCAGCTCACAGCCAGTTGTCTTGACATTCTCCTGTAGAATTCTCTGAAATGGAGCAGAATTCCTGGATTCTTCTGTTAAGGCAAGTCATCCGGATCCAGAGACACCAAAGCATCCCCAAACCACCACACTACCACTACCATGCTTGACCATTGGTATGCATCCAGATGCTTTTTGTTAAACTTGAGTCAAAGTTTTGGATGACATGGGTCAACCTCATACCAACAGTCAAGCAGTTTTTTTGTTACATTATATATGCAGTGCTTTTGGAAAGCAATCAGCCCCCTTTTTTTTTTCCACATTTTGTAACGCTACAACCTTTTTCTAAAATGGATTAAATAAATATTTTCCCTCATCAATCTACACAAATACCCTATCATAATGATGAAGCGAAAACAAGTTTTATTTTTACATTTTCGCAAGTACATTAAAAATAAAAAACAGAAATAACTTATTTACATAAGTATTCAGACCATTTGCTGTGAGACTCGAAATCGAGCACTGGGGCATTATGTTTCCATTGATCATCCTTGAGAGTCCAATCTGGGGGAAGGGTACCAAATCATTTCTGCAGAATTGAAGCTCCCAAGATCACAGTGGCCTCCATCATTCTTAAATGGAAGAAGTTTGGAACCACCAAGACTCTTGCTAGACCTGGGGTCCCAGTCAAACTGAGCAATCGAGGGAGTAGGGCCTTGGTCAGTGAGTTGACCAAGAACCAGATGGTCACTCTGACAGAGCTCTAGAGTTTATCTGTGGAGATGGGAGAACCTTCCAGAGGGACAACCATCTTTGCAGATCTCCGCTGATCAGGCCTTTATGGTAGAGTGGCCAGAGCCAATGCTCAACAAAAGCACATGACAAGATTCTCTGGTCTGATGAAACCAAGATTGAACTCTTTGACCTGAATGCCAAGCATCACATCTGGAGGAAACCTGGCACAATCCCTACGGTGGTGCAGCATCATGCTGTGGGAATTTTTTTCAGGGGCAGGGACTGGGAGACTGGTCAGATTTGAGGCAAAGATGAACGGAGCAAAGTACAGAGAGATCCTTGATGAAAACCTGCTCCAGAGCTCTCAGCACCTCTGTCTGGGACAAAGGTTCAGCTTCCTACAGGATAACGACCCTTAACAGACAGCCAAGACAACACAGGAGTGGCTTTGGGAATAGCCTCTGAATGTACTTGAGTGGCCCAACCAGAGCCCGGACTTGAACCTGATCGAACATCTTTGGAGATATCTGAAAATAGCTGTGCAGCACTGCTCCCCATCCAACCTGACAGAGCTTGAGAGGATCTGTTGAGAAGTATGGAAGAAACTCCCTAGTTACAGATGTGCCAAGCTTGTAGCGTCATACCCAAGAAGACTCAAGGCTGGCATCGCTGCCAAAGATGCTTCAACAAAGTAAAGAGTAAAGGGTCTGAATACTTACGTAAATGTGATATCTCATTTCATTTTTAAGAAATAAGCAAGAATGTGTAAAAACCTGTTTTTGCTTTTTCATTATGTGTCGATTGATGAGGGGGGGGGGGAACGATTTAATCAATTTGAGAATAAGGCTGTAACCTAACAAAATGTGAAAAAAGTCAAGGGGTCTGAGTACTTTCTCAAAGTGCTGTACAGAAACCCAGCCTAAAAACCCAAACAGCAAGCAATGCAGGTGTAGAAGCACGGTGGCTAGGAAAAACTCCCTAGAAAGGCCAAAACCTAGGAAGAAACCTAGAGAGGAACCAGGCTATGTGGGGTGGCCAGTCCTCTTCTGGCTGTGCCGGGTGGAGATTATAACAGAACATGGCCAAGATGTTTAAATGTTCATAAATGACCAGCATGGTCGAATAATAATAAGGCAGAACAGTTGAAACTGGAGCAGCAGCACGGCCAGGTGGACTGGGAACAGCAAGGAGTCATCATGTCAGGTAGTCCTGGGGCATGGTCCTAGGGCTCAGGTCCTCCGAGAGAGAGAAAGAAAGAGAGAAGGAGAGAATTAGAGAACGCACACTTAGATTCACACAGGACACCGATTAGGACAGGAGAAGTACTCCAGATATAACAAACTGACCCTAGCCCCCTGACACATAAACTACTGCAGCATAAATACTGGAGGCTGAGACAGGAGGGGTCAGGAGACACTGTGGCCCCATCCGAGGACACCCCCGGACAGGGCCAAACAGGAAGGATATAACCCCTCCCACTTTGCCAAAGCACAGCCCCCACACCACTAGAGGGATATCTTCAACCACCAACTTACCATCCTGAGACAAGGCTGAGTATAGCCCACAAAGATCTCCGCCATGGCACAACCCAAGGGAGGGCGCCAACCCAGACAGGATGACCACATCAGTGAATCAACCCACTCAGGTGACGCACCCCTTCCAGGGACGGCATGAGAGAGCCCCAGTAAGCCAGTGACTTAGGGTTAGAGGCAGAGAATCCCAGTGGAAAGAGGGGAACCGGCCAGGCAGGGACAGCAAGGGCGGTTCGTTGCTCCAGAGCCGTTCCGTTCACCTTCCCACTCCTGGGCCAGACTACACTCAATCATATGACCCACTGAAGAGATGAGTCTTCAGTAAAGACTTAAAGGTTGAGACCGAGTTTGCGTCTCTGACATGGGTAGGCAGACCGTTCCATAAAAATTGAGCTGTATAGGAGAAAGCCCTGCCTCCAGCTGTTTGCTTAGAAATTCTAGGGACAATTAGGAGGCCTGCGTCTTGTGACTGTAGCGTACATGTAGGTATGTACGGCAGGACCAAATCAGAGAGATAGGTAGGAGCAAGCCCATGTAATGCTTTAAATATCCTGACCTAGTGAGATATACATGTACATGGTGGAGGCTCAATCAAGCAAGTATTGACTACTTTCTTATGTCACTATCCCAAAAGATTAAAAAGTGTTGATGGGGGACAGAATGCGGTCGGACCGTCAAATAATTGGCATACTCTTACAGATTTTCCACGTGGGTGAGGATATTGGACATTTTATCGAAGCCTATTGGATGATAACTTGTTTTTAACTAGGACAGAATAATTTATAGCTTTTTCTGACATAACATAGGTACAGCAGATCCCCTTATTGTATGGGACACTTTTAGGTCAAAAGATTCCATATTAACAAAGGAAATGGAAGGACTAACAGTACAAATAGATAGCAATAAAAACTGTAACATAAAGGCTCAGAATAAGTTAGAGGAAAAACAAAAAGTGGAGGAACTTAATCAAGAAAGATTAAATGTAATATATTCTAAAAAATATAGCAAACTTGATGGAATATGTGGAAAAATGCACCAAATATATTTTATCTTCAACATAGAAATGCTACCAACAATTATTTACCGAAACTTGTTACAAATGAACGAGTCACCCATGATTCCCCAAACAATATTTTGAAAGAGGAAGGAAGGTTTTCGTTTCAGTCTCCTCCATCTCCACTCACTGAAGTCAATTGTATGGATTGTTTTTCTTTAATAATGTAAAATTAACAGCTGTACAGAAAGACTCATGTGAAGGCCAAACTACAGAGGGGGAACTTCGAGATGCAATTAAAGCCTTTAAATCAGGGAAAACTCCAGGGCTGGATTGCATACCAGTGGAAGTATACCAAACCTTTTTGTATATACTCAGAAGACCGTTATTACCATGTTTTAACCACTCCTATATTAATGCTAGATTATCAGACTCTCAACAAAAAGGTCTGATTTCATTATTACAGAAACAGGATCCAAGTGGTAAATATAAAGATCCAGTCCATTTACACAATTGGAGGCCTCTTACACGTCAGTGTTGTGATGGAAAAAATCTAGCAAAATGCATAGCGCATAGCAAAAAAAAGGTATTGTCGGATGTTATTCATCCTAATCAGACAGGTTTTTACATGGACGATACATTGGAGATAATATAAGACAAGTACTGGAAACAATAGGACACTGAAACATCTGGGAAACCAGGCCTGGTATTCAGGCTTTTGATAAAGTACTACTGGTGTTTATATGTACGTAAATGCCTGGAATATTTCAATTTTGGAGAATCTCTTATAAAATGGGTTAAAGTTATGTGTAGTAACCCTAAGTGTAAAATAGTAAATAATGTATTTATTATTGCCATTGAAATGTTAGCTGTTAAAATCAGATCCAACAATAATATCAGGGGTGAGAAATCCAGGGCTTAAAAACAAAGCTGTCATTGCATGCTGATGATTCATGTTTTGTTTTAAATCCACAATTTGGATCCCTCCACAGCCTCATAGAGGATTTAGATACTTTTTCTCACCTCTCTGGATTACAACCAAGTTATGATAAGTGCACTATATTACATACTGGATCAATAAATAATACTTTTACATTACTGTGTAGTTGACCAATAACATGGTCTGACGGTGATGTGGACATACTCGGTATACATATCCCAAAAGAAAGAAATTAACTCACTCCAATACATTTTAAAAGAAAGTTAGCAAAAATAGATCTTGCTACTATGGAAAGGAAAATACCTGTCTATTTGTGGAAAAACCACTACTGCAAAAATGGAAGAGGCAAGTGAAAGGGGGAAAGATAACTTTGAAAGTTTCTTCAAGTGCTGTCGCAAAACCATCAGTGCTATGATGAAACTGGCTCTCATGAGGACGCCACAGGAAAGGAAGACCCAGAGTTGCCTCTGCTGCAAAGGATAAGTTCATTAGAGTTACCAGCTTCAGTAATTGCAGCCCAAATAAATGCTTCACAGAGTTCAAGTAACAGACACATCTGAACAACAGCTGTTCAGAGGAGACTTCATGAAATCAGGCCTTCATGGTCGAATTGCTGCAAAGAAACCACAACTAAGGGGACACCAATAAGAAGAAGAGACTTGCTTGGGCCAAGAAACACGAGCAATGGACAATAGACCATTGGAAATATATCCTTTGGTCTGATGAGTCCAAATTTGAGATTTTTGGTTCCAACAGCTGTGTTTTTGTGAGACACACCGTGAAGCATGGAGGAGGTGGTGTGATGGTGTGGGGGTGCTTTGCTGGTGACACTGCCTCTGATTTATTTAGAATTTAAGTCACACTTAACCAGCATAGCTACCAAAGCATTCTGCAGCGATATGCCATCTAATCTGGTTTGCGCTTAGTGGGACTGTCATTTGTTTTTCAACAGGACAATGACCCAACACACCTCCAGGCTGTGTAAGGGCTATTTGACCAAGAAAGAAAGTGATGGAGAGCTGCATCAGATGACCTGGCCTCCACAATCACCCGACCTCAACCCAATTGAGATGCTATGGGATGAGCTGGACCACAGAGTGAAGGAAAAGCAACCAACAATTGCTTAGCATATGTGGGAACTCCTTCAAGACTGTTGTAAAAGCATTCCAGCTAAAGCTGGTTGAGAGAATGGCAATAGTGTTTATAGCTATCATCAAGTCAAAGTGACTACTTTGAAGAATCTATGATCTAAAATATATTTTGATTTGTTTAACACTTTTTTGGTTACGACATTATTCCATATGTGTTATTTCATAGTTTTGATGTCTTCACTATTATTCTACAATGTAGAACCCCATCCCTTTGCAAAGACACCTTTTGGAATCCTGTTTTCTAAGAGTGTATATGCCATCTACATCCAAGCTTTTTGCTGTTTCTTTATCCTTTATTACACTTGCTCATGGACTGCTTCTCGCTCAGTAATATTGACTGGGATTTAATGACATGTATCTGTCTGTCTCTCTGTTTACCGTTTATTATACAAACCCACTAACCACAGGTCCTGCCTCCACACACATCACTCTAGTCACTGTTTACTGTATAAACACGGTTCAGATGTAAATAACTCTTCTAAGGTCATATATAAATACAGTAACCATCCTGGTCAGGAGAGATAAACAGGGTTACGATACAAGGAAGTTGGAAATTAGCCAAAGGGTAAAATGTTTTTAAAAAACTGCCATCTAGGGGAAGCAAGGTAGTGAAGTCATCTCTATTGTAATGCAAGGTCTCTTTCATGATCATGTGAAAAGTCAATTGTTATGGATATGCTGGGATGTGTTTTTCTATGGAAATTATGTTAAAGGCAGTTATGATGCAACTATGATGGTGATACGATATGGAAAAATATCATCCTGAATATTAAGGCTATACTCACTTCATGTTACACACATAGACACTCAACCATGCAAATTGGCTGGGTTATTATTTATTTGGACATCACACATTAAAATAAAAATCAAATCCAATTTTATTTGTCACATACACATGGTTAGCAGATGTTAATGCGAGTGTAGTGAAATGCTTGTGCTTCTAGTTCAGACAATGCAGTAATAACCAATGAGTAATCTAACCATTTTCACAACAACTACCTTTTACACACAAGTGTAAAGGAATGAAGAATATGTACATAAAAATATATGAATGATTGATGGTACAGAACGGCAAAGTCAAGATGCAGTAGATGGCATCGAGTACAGTATATACATATGAGATGAGAAATGTAGGGTGTGTAAACATAATAAAGTGGCATTGTTTAAATTGGCTAGTGATACATGTATTACATCAAGATGGCAAGATGCAGTAGATATTATAGAGTACAGTATATACTGTACATATGAGATAAGTAATGTAGGATATGTAAACATTATATGAAGTGGCATTGTTTAAAGTGGCTAGTGATACATTATTAAAGTGGCTGGGGTTGAGTCAGTATGTTGGCAGTCTGATGGCCTTGAGATTGAAGCTGTTTTTCAGTCCTGCTTTTTCAGTTCCCTGCTTTGATGCACCTGTACTGTACTGACCTCGCCTTCTGGATGATAGAGGGGTGAACAGGCAATGGCTCGGGTGGTTGTTGTCCTTGATTATCTTTTTGGCCTTCCTGTGACATCGGGTGGTGTAGGTGTCCTGGAGGGCAGGTAGTTTGCACCCGGTGATGCGTTGTGCAGACAGGGAGTACAGGAGAGGGCTCAGAACGCACCCTTGTGGGGCCCCAGTGTTGAGGATCAGCAGAGTGGAGATGTTGTTACCTACTCTCACCACCTGGGGGCAGCCCGTCAGGAAGTCCAGTACCCAGTTGCACAGGGCGGTCGAGACCCAGGGCTTGATGACGAGTTTGGAGGGTACTATGGTGTTAAATGCTGAGCTGTAGTCGATGAGCAGCATTCTCACATACAGTGCCTTGCGAAAGTATTCGCCCCCCTTGAACTTTGCGACCTTTTGCCACATTTCAGGCTTCAAACATAAAGATATAAAACTGTATTTTTTTGTGAAGAATCAACAACAAGTGGGACACAATCATGAAGTGGAACGACATTTATTGGATATTTCAAACTTTTTTAACAAATCAAAAACTGAAAAATTGGGCGTGCAAAATTATTCAGCCCCCTTAAGTTAATACTTTGTAGCGCCACCTTTTGCTGCGATTACAGCTGTAAGTCGCTTGGGGTATGTCTCTATCAGTTTTGCACATCGAGAGACTGAATTTTTTTCCCATTCCTCCTTGCAAAACAGCTCGAGCTCAGTGAGGTTGGATGGAGAGCATTTGTGAACAGCAGTTTTCAGTTCTTTCCACAGATTCTCGATTGGATTCAGGTCTGGACTTAGACTTGGCCATTCTAACACCTGGATATGTTTATTTTTTAACCATTCCATTGTAGATTTTGCTTTATGTTTTGGATCATTGTCTTGTTGGAAGACAAATCTCCGTCCCAGTCTCAGGTCTTTTGCAGACTCCATCAGGTTTTCTTCCAGAATGGTCCTGTATTTGGCTCCATCCATCTTCCCATCAATTTGAACCATCTTCCCTGTCCCTGCTGAAGAAAAGCAGGCCCAAACCATGATGCTGCCACCACCATGTTTGACAGTGGGTATGGTGTGTTCAGGGTGATGAGCTGTGTTGCTTTTACGCCAAACATAACGTTTTGCATTGTTGCCAAAAAGTTCAATTTTGGTTTCATCTGACCAGAGCACCTTCTTCCACATGTTTGGTGTGTCTCAGGTGGCTTGTGGCAAACTTTAAACAACACTTTTTATGGATATCTTTAAGAAATGGCTTTCTTCTTGCCACTCTTCCATAAAGGCCAGATTTGTGCAATATATGACTGATTGTTGTCCTATGGACAGAGTCTCCCACCTCAGCTGTAGATCTCTGCAGTTCATCCTGAGTGATCATGGGCCTCTTGGCTGCATCTCTGATCAGTCTTCTCCTTGTATGAGCTGAACGTTTAGAGGGACGGCCAGGTCTTGGTAGATTTGCAGTGGTCTGATACTCTTTCCATTTCAATAGTATCGCTTGCACAGTGCTCCTTGGGATGTTTAAAGCTTGGGAAATCTTTTTGTATCCAAATCCGGCTTTAAACTTCTTCACAACAGTATCTCGGACCTGCCTGGTGTGTTCCTTGTTCTTCATGATGCTCTCTGCGCTTTTAACGGACCTCTGAGACTATCACAGTGCAGGTGCATTTATACGGAGACTTGATTACACACAGGTGGATTGTATTTATCATCATTAGTCATTTAGGTCAACATTGGATCATTCAGAGATCCTCACTGAACTTCTGGAGAGAGTTTGCTGCACTGAAAGTAAAGGGGCTGAATAATTTTGCACGCCCAATTTTTCAGTTTTTGATTTGTTAAAAAAGTTTGAAATATCCAATAAATGTCGTTCCACTTCATGATTGTGTCCCACTTGTTGTTGATTCTTCACAAAAAAATACAGTTTTATATCTTTATGTTTGAAGCCTGAAATGTGGCAAAAGGTCGCAAAGTTCAAGGGGGCCGAATACTTTCGCAAGGCACTGTAGGTATTCTTCTTGTCCAGATGGGTTAGGGCAGTGTGCAGTGTCGTTGAGATTACGTCGTCTGTGGACCTATTGGGTGGTAAGCAAATTGGAGTGGGTCTAGGGTGTCCGGTAGGGTGGAGGTGATATGGTCCTTGACTAGTCTCTCAAAGCACTTCATGATGACGGAAGTGAGTGTAACGGGGTGGTAGTCATTTAGATCAGTTACCTTGGCTTTCTTGGGAACAGGAACAATGGTGGCCCTCTTGAAGCATGTGGGAAAAGCAGACTGGGATAAGGATTGATTGAATATGTCCGTAAACACACCAGCCAGCTGGTATGCGCATGCTCTAAGGACGCGGCTGGGGATGCTGTCTGGGCCTGCAGCCTTGCGAGGGTTAACACGTTTAAATGTTTTACTCACGGCTGCAGGGAAGGAGAGTCCGCAGGTTTTGGTAGAGGGTCGTGTCAGTGGTACTGTATTGTCCTCAAAGCGGACAAAGAAGTTGTTTAGTCTGTCTGGGAGCAGTATATCTTGGCCCGCGACTGGGCTGGTTTTCTTTTTGTAATCCGTGATTGACTGTAGACCCTGCCACATAGCTCTTGTGTCTGAGCCGTTGAATTGCGACTCTACTTTGTCTCTATACTGACGCTTAGCTTGTTTGAGTGCCTTGCGGAGGGAATAGCTACACTGTTTGTATTCGGTCATGTTTCCAGTCACCTTGCCCTGATTAAAAGCAGTGGTTCACACTTTCAGTTCTGCGCGAATGCTTCCATCAATCCACGGTTTCTGGTTTGGGAATTTTTTAATAGTTGCTGTGGGTACGACATTGCCGATGCACTTGCTAATAAACTCGCTCACCGAATCAGCGTATTCGTCAATGTCGTTGTTTGACGCAATGCGGAACATATCCCAGTCCACGTGATCAAAGCAATCTTGAAGCGTGGAATCAGATTGGTCGGACCAGCATTGAACAGACCTGAGTGCGGGAGCTTCCTGTTTTAGTTTCTGTCTATAGGCTGGGAGCAACAAAAGAGTCGTGGTCAGTTTTTCCGAAAGGAGGGCGGGGGAGGGCCTTATATGCGTCACGGAAGTTAGAATAACAATGATCCAGGGTTTTACCAGCCCTGGTTGCATTATCGATATACTGATAGAATTTAGAGAGTCTTATTTTCAGCTACAATTAATCCAGCCTCAGGATATGTGGTTTCCAGTTTACATAGAGTCAAATGAAGTTTGTTCAGGGCCATCGATGTGTCTGCATTATATTCTTACTGTAATCCAGACATAATACACAATCTCACTAAATCACTTCCATACACATCAACCTATTCAGATTTACTACACACATATTATCTTGACCCAATTTTCTAACATCTGTGGCATTGGCTCACAGGCAAATAGGCAAGTCAATGAAACAAATATTGCTAGAACCTGTTTCTTGAATTCTAAATATCAGACATTTGAAATCTCTAATTTTGACCATCATAATACCTCCTAATGCAGTAACTTTACAAGCACTAATTATGGTCAATATTGACTGAGAATAGTATCTAGTTATGGTAAGGGATGAAATAAGTATAGTCAGTTATAATTGTAATGATTATAAAAAAAGAAGATCATTCTTTACATGGCTAAAAGAAAAGGATAACCGATAAGCCAGCCGGCAAGATGGCGACCGGCAAGTTCAGCATGGTGGCAGCACTTTTACTTTATGTATTTGTTTTAAATGTTACTGGAAATAATCATCTGCTATTTAGATGAAAGAATAGTACATTCTCAGCAACTTCTCAGTCATGCAAACACTTTTGATGGCATCCAGCACTTCAGATTTGGAAGGAATGTTATATACCAAACTTTCATATCACCTTGGCACAAACCAAAACGATCATCAAAATCCAGTCTGAAATCGCAAATTAATGGTGGAGATCTTATAATAACTCTATGCCTTCTCTTATCTGGTGATATCCATCAATACCCTGGACCTCACTTTATCATGAACCCCATCCTCCTCTTGCGAACGGTGGATAAAGAGTAACAGCAAAGCTTTGGACTGTTTGGAATGCGCGCAGTGGATTCATCTAAAATGCAGCGACTCTAGCTTTGGACATGGGGTCAATGAAGCTTACCGTTGCTGTTGGTGTGCTGTACCCACGGGGTGTGTGAGCACTGAAGGTGGAGTGGGACCAGAGGACTTACCGAGGGTGGAGAGTGCACCGGAGGAGGGGGGGTCCACAGCGGAGCGGAGGCAACCAGAGGTGAGTGACGGGGTACATGGTGGTGAGGACGATCGAGTGGCACCTGGGGAGGGTTGCTCCATGGCGACAGAGAGGCCACCGGAGGCAAGGCGGGGGAAGATGGCAGCGCATTGGGATGCGAGTTACAAGAGGATCGGGAATTCAATGAGGCCTTTGGGAAGAAGGGCTTACATTTTGTGCTCGTCCGAAGCCTACTACCGAAGATCAATGACATACGCCTGCTAGTTTGCAAATCAGAGGTGGGTGTCTTATGTTTTACTGAGACATGGTTGGATTCATCTGTTTGTGACTCAGAAATTGAGATAGGTAATTACTCTGTTGTCAGGAAGGATCGTAATCGGAACGGTGAGGGAATATGTGCGTTTGTAAGATCAGACATTGCTTTTAACGTCAGATCAGATTTAAACGCTGATCTGGAGATCAGCTGATTTTGTAGATCACTTGCTCTGACCCAAATTATAAAAGATCCCACCAGGATATGTGAAACAGTGCAAAGTACAATTGACTTAATATTGGTGTCTGATAAATCTAAAATATCGCGGAGTGGAGTAATAGTCTATCGAATCAGTGATCATTTTATTACATTTTGCACAAGTAGGATTTTTTAAAATATATTTAAATGTCACAAAACCGATCAAATCAGTTTTAGATTAACTAACTTCAAAGTAATGACTCAGGACGTCGGGTTTGATATGAAAGCTTCTTTTAGTAATAAGACTTGTTCACGTTACATTTAACAACTTTGTTTTGGTACAGAGCAATGCAGGTAAGATGCTGTCGGAAAGTCAGAACACAATCAACTGCACCTGCACATAATTGGCCGTTCTCTCTCATTCATCTCGCAAGGCATTCTGGGACATGCAGTCAAAAAGCGTAATTCAACACAACCCAATACAATTACATATGCAAATAAATCTAAAGAAATATCTTTAGATACAGCTCAAAGAATAAACTTAAACATTAACTCTGTAACACATTAAAGTTACAACAATCAGAGGAATCAAAAAATACCTTTAAATATTTCTTTAAAAGCCTTTAAATGTAGATTCCTTGATGTGGTGAATATAATGGCTCCCATTAGACAGGTCAAGGTAAAGCAGAGATCTAGCCCTTGGTTTAGTCATGAGATTCTAGAATCTATCCAAGCAAGGAATAAGGCCTATAAGACGTTTAAAAACTCTCAAGAGCAGCATGATTCTGTCCTATATAAACATCACAGAAATGAAGCACAGAGCAGGATGGATGAAGCTAAGAGGGGTTACTTTGCTGAGAAAATAATTGAAAACAAAAATGACCCTAAAAAGCTTTGGAAATCTTTAAGGAACTAGGCTGTAGTAGTACTACCAAAAACAAACTAAACAGTATTGGACTGAACATCAAAGGGGAGATGGTATATGAAAAAGCAGAGGTTGCCAATGAATTCTACTCTGTTTTTACTTCTGTTGCCAGCAAGCTGGTTAGCAAGCGTCCCACCAGTTCTGGTTTGTATGGAAGCAACCAAGTCGAGAAGTATTATGTAGAGTTAGGGGGTTCAGCCAAACTCTTTTTCTTTTGCAAAGGTAGCAACAGCCAAAATAGTCAGTATGCTGGCAGAGCTTAAACGCTCCAAAGCCACAGGCCTCGATAATGTTCCTGCAAGGTTTCTTGTAGATTCGGCAAATTGGCCCTTGTATTATTCATATTGTTGACCTCTTGAAGCTAGGAGGCACTATTTTTATTTTTGGAAAAATACCGTTCCCAAAGTAAACGGCCTATTTCTCAGGACCAGATGCTAGAATATGCATATAATTGACAGATTAGGATGGAAAACACTAAAGTTTCCAAAACTGTAAAAATATTGTCTGTGAGTATAACAGAACTGATACTGCAGGCGAAAGCCTGAGAAAAACTCTTATTTTGAAAGCTCTGTGTTCCTATGCATCCCTATTGACCATTGAAAGGGATATCAACCAGATTCCTTTTTATATGGCTTCCCTAAGCCTTTAGACATAGTTTCAGGCCTTTATTATGAAGAATGAGTGTGAACATTACGTAAGTGGTCAGGTGGGGGCTCTCAGAGTGATTTTTGCACAAAAGAGAGAGGCGGCCATTGTTCCTCCCGGTCCTACTGAAAAGCCAACTGTCCCGGTTGATATATTATCGAATAGATATTTGAAAAACACCTTGAGGGTTGATTATAAAAAACGTTTGACCTGTTTCTGTCGACATTATGGATATAATTTGGAATTTTTGTCTGCGTTGTCATGACCGCTATTTCCGGTGGATTCCTGGGCATAACACACCAAACTAACGGAGGTATTTGGATATAAAAAAATATCTTTATGGAACAAAAGGAACATTTGCTGTCTAACTGGGAGTCTTGTGAGTGAAAACATCCGAAGATCATCAAAGGTAAACCTGTAATTTGATTTATTTTCTGATTTTCATGACCAAGCTTCCTGATGCTAAGTGTACATAATGCTATGCTAGGCTATCGATGAACTTACACAAACGCTTGTATTGCTTTCGCTGTAAAGCATAATTTCAAAATCTGAGACGACAGGGTGATTAACAAAAGGCTAAGCTGTGTTTCGCTATATTTCACTTGTGATTTCATGAATATGAATATTTTCTAGTAATATTTTTTGACTGTTGTGCTATGCTATTCAGCGTTGCTGATGACAAATATACCGGATCCGGGATGGGTAGTTCTAAAAGTACCTCAATGGACCGTAAAGGAAATCACTCTACCAACTATCATCACCGTGCCCTTAAGGAAATCACAAATATTATGGACAAATTAGAAATAGTGAATATATTTGGAGACTAAAAACCCCCTACCTAGTGAGATATACATGGAGGAGACTTAATCAAGCTAGTCGTCTTGACTACTTTCTTGTTGTCTTTCTCTCTTGCACCAAAGGTTAAAAAAAATGTAATAGGACACAGAAAGCGATCGAATCATCATCTAATTGGCCTTCGCATAACGCTCATAGAATTTCCGCGTGGATGGGGATATTGGAAATGTAATCAAAGTTTACTGGAGGACAATTTTTTTAAATTAAGAAAATAATGTCCCACCATAATGATTTGATCATTTGTTGCCTGTAAATTCAATAAATTGGTATAAATATTTTTGAAGAAGCATGGATCATCCTGATTTGGACCATATAGAATTAATGAGCCAAATCTCTTTTTCATCCACTTTCATATTCAAAAATATACACCTTCCTTGCGAGTCATTCTTGACTGTTTGCACATTCAGATCGAAATTCACACCTTTTGAGTTCCTTTGTCCATGACAGAAAATTATTTCACCAGCCCATTCCTTTTTCCATGCAATTTCATCTAAGGATGAAGAGTGAGTATATGTTATATTTTAGTTTTAGTTTAGTTTAGTTTATTAATTCGACCATTTAAAAAAAACAAGCACGCATAAAACATAAAAGCCATACATGCACATGAATAAAATCATTGAGGATAACACACCATAAAGTCTGGGACTTATTTCCATTGTGGTCCTCTTGAGACAAGATGGCTAGACAAGATCGAACACAGTATGGCAGTGAAATAATAAAACAAAAACATAAAAGAAGAACATCTATCTCATCATTCCAGTTACATCATAGGGATTATTATTCATGTGGGCACAGAGAACATATTTTTACTTTATGTTTAAAGCTGCCCAGAGAGGACGTTGTTTTTATAGGCAGAGGCAACTCATTCCTCTGTTATACAAGAAAGTACCTTTCCCAGCATTACTCCTGAACCTGTATAAGCACACATCAGCAACACCTGATCTGGTGCTGTGATTGTGTGCATCCCTAACACGAGGAAAGTAATCACTTAGATATCTGGACGCAGGACCATAAATACTCCTGTAAACCAAACCTAGTCTAATCTCGGACACCCTAGCCTCAACAGGCAGCCAGTTTTGTTCCTGAAAGCTGAAAGCAGTACGTGGACTCACCTTCAGTACAACCCTTATCAACTTATTCTGGGCTATCTGGAGCTTCCCTTTCATAAATTTAGATAAGCCCCCAAACCAGGAAGTACTAGCATAGTCAAAATGACATTGAATGAGGGCAGTAGCTAGCACTTTCATGGAGTCCTTATCAAGCAGCTTGGACTTTCTAGCCAAAAACTTAGTCCTGGCATTAACCTTCCCTAGCACCTTATTGGCCATGCTCACACCTCCCAAGCTTCCATCAAGGATACAGCCCAAGTAGCTAACAGAGGTTTTAGTAGTCAGCACCTCACCCCCTAACTATACTCTGATTTCAGACAACCTACACAATTTAGGTCTGGATCCCAAAATAATTGCTTCAGTTTTCCCTAAGTGCAGAGATAGCTTATTATCTCCAAGCCATTTGCTAATGTTAGTAAGCTCTGTGCTAAGTATGCTCTCCAACATAGTTTAACTTTTGTGAGACACCAGAAGTGTAGAGTCATCTGCATAAAGAAAAATATGGCAAGAACAAGCATCTTTCATATCATTAACATACAACAAAAACAGCAGAGGCCCAAGCACGCTCCCCTGCGGAACGCCACATCTCATTGGTTTTGCCTGAGACAGTAAACCATTAACCTCTACTACATGCTCCCTTCCTGATAAATAGGACTTTACCCAGCCGAGAGAGATACTGCTTAACCCCAGTGCCTCCAGTTTGGAGATTAGGAGACAGTGGTTAACTGTATCAAAGGCCTTCTGTAGGTCAAGCAGTACCATTCCACACAGATTTACCTCATCAATCTCTTTCCTGATGAAGTCAGTCAAGTAAAGTAGACATGAATCAGTGGAGTATGTTTTTCTAAAACCCGACTGAAAATCATACATTAGACCCTGCCTGTCATACATTTGCTCATGTACAATTCTCTCCAGGATCTTTGATGTTACACAGAGGATAGATACAGGCCTATAATTCCAAGGGTCAGACTTTATCCCCTTCTTATACAGAGGTATAACTTTAGCTTGTTTCATGCCCCTGGGAAAGGTGCCTTGTTCAAGAGAGAGATTAATGCAACTGCTGTGCCAGATTTCAATTTATTTTAACGGAAAAAGCATGATCTGTGTACGGCACTCAGAACCCAAACCAGCCAAAATAAATATTGCCATGTTGCGCAGTCAACATTAGTCATAAATAGCATTATAAATATTCACTTACCTTTGATGATCTTCTTTCTCCCCCCCTTTTTTACCCCTTTTCTCCCCAATTTCGTGGTATCCAATTGTTTAGTAGCTACTATCTTGTCTCATCGCTACAACTCCCGTACGGGCTCGGGAGAGACGAAGGTTGAAGGTCATGCGTCCTCCGATACACAACCCAACCAAGCCGCACTGCTTCTTAACACAGCGTGCATCCAACCCGGAAGCCAGCCGCACCAATGTGTCGGAGGAAACACCTTGGTTGGCGCACGCTGCACCTGGCCCGCCACAGGAGTCTCTGGTGCGCGATGAGACACCATGAGGTTGAAGGAATTGTCCGTAGAGCTCCGAGAGAGGATTGTGTCAAAGCAGAGATCTGGGGGAAGGGTACCAATAAATGTCTGCAGCATTGAAGGTCCCCAAGAACACAGTGGCCTCCATCATTCTTAAATTAAAGAAGTTTGGAACACCAAGACTATTCCTAGAGCTGGCCGCGCGGCCAAACTAAGCAATCGGGGAATGGGCCTTGGTCAGGTAGGTGACCAAGAACCCGATGGTCACTCTGACAGATCTCCAGAGTTCTTCTGTGGAGATGGGAGAACCTTCCAGAAGGACAGCCATCTCTGCAGCACTCCACCAATTAGGCCCATATGGTAGAGTGGCCAGACAGAAGCCACTCCTCAGTAAAAGGCACATGACAGCCCACTTGGAGTTTGCCAAAAGGCACCCAAAGGACTCTCAGACCATGAGAAACAAGATTCTCTGGTCTCATGAAACCAAGATTGAAATCTTTGGCCTGCATGCCTAGTGTTACATGTGGAGAAAACCTGGCACCATCCCTAAAGTGAAGCATGGTGGTGGCAGCATCATGCTGTGGGGATGTTTTTCAGTGGCAGGGACTGGGAGACTAGTCAGGATCAAGGGAAAGATGAACGGAGCAAGGTACAGAGAGATCCTTGATGAAAACCTGCTCCAGAGTGCTCAGGACCTTAGCCTGTTAGGTTAAGTGGCAGCATACTTTTTGATGAATTGCGTGCCCAAACTGAACTGCCTCCTACTCTGTCCCAGATACTAATATATGCATATTATTATTAGTATTGGATAGAAAACACTCTGATGTTTCTTAAAACTGTTTGAATGATGTCTGTGAGTATAACAGCAAGCAAGCAAGCAAGAACCTGAGAAGAAATCCAAGCAGGAAGTGAGAAGTCGAATTTCAAAACCAATTTAAATCCCTGATAGATTTGGATGTGCTTGCTCTTCCCAGGGCTTCCACTAGGTGTCACCGTCTTTACATCCTAGTTTTAAGATTCTACCATAAATGTTGACTACTAATGTTGACTCTGAATTGTCTAGTTGTTTATAAGCAGGTACTGAGCACCGTTCTCAGATTATGCTTTTTCCTTAAAGTTTTTTTGAAATCTGGCACAGCGGTTGCATAGAGGATCAGTCTATCTTTAATTCTGTGAATAACACTTGCATCTTTTATCAATGTTTATTATGAGTATTTCTCGGAAAATCACCGGATGTTTTGGAATCAAAATATTACTGCACGTAACGCTCCAATGTAAACTGGGATTTTTGGATATAAATATGCACATTATCGAACAAAACATACATGTATTGTGTAACATGATGTCATATGAGTGTCATCTGATGAAGATCATCAAAGGTTAGTGATTCATTTTATCTATATTTCTGCTTTTTGTGACTCTTCTCTTTCGCTGGAAAATGGCTGTGTGTGTTTTTGTGACTTGACTATGACCTAACATAATCCTATGTGGTGCTTTCGCTGTAAATTATTTTTGAAATCGGACACCATGGGTAGATTAACAAGATGTTTATCTTTCATTTGCTGTATTGGACTTGTTAATGTGTGAAAGTTACATGTTTATAAAAAATATGTTTGAATTTCGCCCGCTGCCTTTTCAGCGGAATGTTGAGGTGGGGTTCCGCTGGCGGCAGAAACTGAATGGTACTCAGGCTAATACAGCAGTTTACTTTGTGTCACTCAGGGAGGAGGAGAGAGGGTTTGAGTGGAGGCTGCCTCTGTCAGGAGTCTGCCAAATCCTACCGCAAGCCCAGGAAGGACTGTAAGTAGTCCTGTGTTTTTGTAACACTAGCAGCAGTACATTGAAGAGTTTCTACAATACTTGTTACCATGGACTCTCCCAAAGTCACCAATCTGTGTATCTCTGTTAAGGGAATTTTAATCAATGATGACTAAGTATGTATACATTTCAATCAGGACTGACTAATCAGAATACTATTATGTTACTGTATATGTATGAATTTTCTTTCTTAATCCTAGTACTGAATATAATGTGTGTAAATATAATCAAGAATTAGAACAATGACTGTCTGTTCCTTGGTAGAAATGAATGAACTATATCTTCAGACTGGCTAGAATGCTTATCTACACAAGAAGACCTTGGCTCGGCCATAAATTATATTAAATTGGTAGGGAGACGATGTGGGAAGGCTTGAGATACTGCCTTTGTACCAGGGTGGGAGAAGAGACGGGACAGTTCGAAAACTAATGACGTCATTTTCAGTTTATAACCTGTGGTAAACTGTATCGTGTTCAGTACTCTCGTGAATAAACTCTGCTGTTTGAATTTAAGACTGGGCTCTGTCCATTATTATAAAATAAGGGCCTTACAAATCCTTATGAATTGACAGAGTGTTTAATTTTAATTGGGTATTAAAACATAAAGCAATTTAATTCCTGTAACAATCTCTCTCCCATCCTCTCCAACCTATACGCAATCCAGTTGTGGCAATGTGCCTAAGGAAAGGATTCCAGAATCATTGGAAATGCCAGAAGATCAAGGAAATGGTAGAGAGGTCAAAGGGTGATCAAGGCAAAAACTTCATGAATATCCCAATTTAAAGAGTTGACCTTTAATAACTACTTTATAAACCTTGTAACCATGTTTCGTAATCTCATGTTGCTCTCTCAAGAACTATGACTCGTTTTTTGTAATAAAAATGTATTTGTATATATATGTATATATGTATTTGTATATATATGTATATATATGTATATATAATTATACTCCTTTGTAAAACATTTTTTTTATTTCAAGTTTCACTATGTGTGTGGAGTGATTTCCAATGTATTATTTTATCATTTTATCATTAGATTTCATATTTCCTTTTACTTGTATCGTGCAACTCTAAATCCCTCTGTGGCTACTTCATTAGATCCACATAATTTCTGTATTTTACCCCCTTTTCTACCCGATTTCGATCTTGTCTCACGCTGCAATTCCCCAAAGGGCTCGGGAGGGTAACGTCGAGTCATGCGTCCTCCGAAACATGACCAGCCAGACCGCACTTCTTAACACCCGCCTGCTCAACAATGAAGCCAGCCGCACCAGTGTCTCGGGGGAAACACTGTTTACCTGACAACCAAGGTCAGACTGCAGGCACCCGGCCCGCCACAAGGAGTTGCTAGAGCGTGATGAGCCAAGTAAAGCCCCCCCCCCCCCCTCCTCTGGCAAAACCCTCCCCTAACCCGGTCGACGCTGGGACACCGCCCTACTGGACTCCCGATCCAGGACTCCCGATCCAGGCTGGTTGTGATACTGCCCGGGATTGAAAGCCTGTCTGTGGTGGCGCCTCTAGCGCCTGTGAAGTAGTGCCCACATTTCTTCCCAGCCATTCTGCCGATAAAGAAATCACCCAAGATTGCACCATTCAGTAGGACAGGTGTGAAAAGACAACACTTTATTTAAGACAATAATTAATGAAGAGGAAATATTAACATAAGACAACAGCACAAGCCTGCTTCTCCTCCGAGAATCTACAAGCTTATGCAAAAACAAGTCATTTTTTACATAAACACCAGTTAACTGTACTATCAATTTAAATGTTTTTACCTTTAAGGTATTTACAAGTTAATTAAACCTGAATTTGTACTTAAATAACAGCGTTTACATACATGATCAAACACAGAACACAGAAAGGGACTCAGTGAATGGACTCCAGGGCAACAGTCACAGTCACAAGGGCAGTAAATATCTAAGAACTTTTAGAAACAGAACTAGGCAGTGCTGCTGAGCAGTGGATGTTTGCCCTTTCATTTATCATGTTGAAGACCAGTTTTCAAGATTTTTGTTTTTATTTATAGAGATGATTGACAAAAACACACTGTCGAGGTGGGTTCTATTCTAAGGGGATAGACCCCTCCCATCTGACCTCTTGTTCTCTCTCCTCACAATGTAAAAGCATGGGAAAGGAGCTGGGCATACTAAACCCAGCCCTATGGTGGCAAGATGGGGCAAGTACAATATAAACAAAATCACTTATTTCTATCCAGTCCTTTTTCAGTGAGGGGAGTCAGTGAAGGTAGAGAGTGATTGGCTCCCAGCCAGCAGACAGACATGCAGTGTGCTTACTGTGGTGGTCTCAGTGGTTGATCAGAGGCAGAGAGAGAGGGCTAGCAGGGCCGTCAGCATCAGACCAACTCTGGACAGGAATGGAGGGGCAGGCGAGTGGCCTGGGAGAGAAAGAAGAAAGGGAGAGAAGGGGAACAAAGAGAATGGGAGAGGAGGGGGACAAAGATAATGGGAGAGGAGGAGGACAAAGAGAATGGGAGAGGAGGCGGACAAAGAGAATGGGAGAGGAGGGGGACAAAGAGAATGGGAGAGGAGGAGGACAAAGAGAATGGGAGAGCAGGAGGACAAAGAGATTGGGAGAGGAGGGGGACAAAGAGATTGGGAGAGGAGGGGGACAAAGAGAATGGGAGAGGAGGGGGACAACGAGAATGGGAGAGGAGGAGGACAAAGAGAATGGGAGAGGAGGGGGACAAAGAGAATGGGAGAGGAGGAGGACAAAGAGAATGGGAGAGCAGGAGGACAAAGAGATTGGGAGAGGAGGGGGACAAAGAGAATGGGAGAGGAGGAGGACAAAGAGAATGGGAGAGGAGGAGGACAAAGAGAATGGGAGAGGAGGGGGACAAAGATAATGGGAGAGGAGGAGGACAAAGAGAATGGGAGAAGAGGGGGACAAAGAGAATGGGAGAGGAGGAGGACAAAGAGAATGGGAGAGGAGATGGACAAAGAGAATGGGAGAGGAGGGGGACAAAGAGAATGAGTGAGGAAGTTTTTTTTTAACTGTATTTGTTTCTATTACTGTCTGTACCCTGTTCAGATTTTGAATTTCGCTGATGTATGAACATGATCCTTGCACAAACACGTACGCAAACTAGAACCAAATTAACGTAATAAAAACAACTTTGTGACATTTAATTACTCATTATATCCCACCTAGGTCTTAGTATAAGAACCCACCCACTTACCAGTGACATCCAGACTAATGGTCTTGGACATAGAGATATTGGTCACAGGGTTCTTGGCCACACAAGTGTAGTCCCCTGCATTCTCCAAGGAGGCGATAACAGCCATCAAAGGACCAGTCCCTAGCACTGATTGGTTGTTGAATATCCACCCGTAATCGCTGGTTGGCCGGGAGTCAGCAGAACACTTCAGCGTGACTGTGATTACTGAACCAACCACCAATGAGACTGGGCCAGAGATGTTCACACTCAGGGGGCCATCTACAGAGAGAGAGAGAGGGAGTGAAAAGTCTAAACAGAGACATCTAACTCTTACATCAACCCATTGAGGTTGAAATTTAAAACAGTTAAGGTTAGGGTTTAGGCTAGGGACATTCCAGGTATCCCAGATAGCACTAACCATCATACCAGTGGTGGGTTTCTGACTGTTTCCACATTATATAAACGTTTATATTTTAAATATTACTAAAACACCAGAACTTACAGTTCACCCGTAGCTGGTATTTAGGGCTGGTGTGTGGACCAAAGAGATTGGTGGCAACGCACTGATAGTTTCCATCGTTAGACACCTTGACTGGACTGAAGTGCAGAGAGTTGTTAGAGATGGTTATGTCAGAGTTCAAGGTGTTGTTCAGGACCAGAGACAGGTTGTCCTTCATCCAGTAGATGGTGTCATAGCGCCCGGTGACATCACAGGTCAGGGTTAGGTTGTCAGATGATATTGGAATTTTGTTTCGTTTCACCATCACTGACTTTATAGCCTCTGTGAGGACAGAGGAAGTGTATTGCTTTATGTACAGTATCAAGATTTGTCATTTGATCAAATGGTTAGTTACAGCGATGCAATAGTTGGATACATAAAACATATATACAGTGCCTTGCGAAAGTATTCGGCCCCCTTGAACTTTGCGACCTTTTGCCACATTTCAGGCTTCAAACATAAAGATATAAAACTGTATTTTTTTGTGAAGAATCAACAACAAGTGGGACACAATCATGAAGTGGAACGACATTTATTGGATATTTCAAACTTTTTTAACAAATCAAAAACTGAAAAATTGGGCGTGCAAAATTATTCAGCCCCTTTACTTTCAGTGCAGCAAACTCTCTCCAGAAGTTCAGTGAGGATCTCTGAATGATCCAATGTTGACCTAAATGACTAATGATGATAAATACAATCCACCTGTGTGTAATCAAGTCTCCGTATAAATGCACCTGCACTGTGATAGTCTCAGAGGTCCGTTAAAAGCGCAGAGAGCATCATGAAGAACAAGGAACACACCAGGCAGGTCCGAGATACTGTTGTGAAGAAGTTTAATGCCGGATTTGGATACAAAAATATTTCCCAAGCTTTAAACATCCCAAGGAGCACTGTACAAGCGATAATATTGAAATGGAAGGAGTATCAGACCACTGCAAATCTACCAAGACCTGGCCGTCCCTCTAAACTTTCAGCTCATACAAGGAGAAGACTGATCAGAGATGCAGCCAAGAGGCCCATGATCACTCTGGATGAACTGCAGAGATCTACAGCTGAGGTGGGAGACTCTGTCCATAGGACAACAATCAGTCGTATATTGCACAAATCTGGCCTTTATGGAAGAGTGGCAAGAAGAAAGCCATTTCTTAAAGATATCCATAAAAAGTGTTGTTTAAAGTTTGCCACAAGCCACCTGGGAGACACACCAAACATGTGGAAGAAGGTGCTCTGGTCAGATGAAACCAAAATTGAACTTTTTGGCAACAATGCAAAACGTTATGTTTGGCGTAAAAGCAACACAGCTGAACACACTATCCCCACTGTCAAACATGGTGGTGGCAGCATCATGGTTTGGGCCTGCTTTTCTTCCGCAGGGACAGGGAAGATGGTTAAAATTGATGGGAAGATGGATGGAGCCAAATACAGGACCATTCTGGAAGAAAACCTGATGGAGTCTGCAAAAGACATGAGACTGGGACGGAGATTTGTCTTCCAACAAGACAATGATCCAAAACATAAAGCAAAATCTACAATGGAATGGTTCAAAAATAAACATATCCAGGTGTTAGAATGGCCAAGTCAAAGTCCAGACCTGAATCCAATTGAGAATCTGTGGAAAGAACTGAAAACTGCTGTTCACAAATGCTCTCCATCCAACCTCACTGAGCTCGAGCTGTTTTGCAAGGAGGAATGGTAAAAAATGTCAGTCTCTCGATGTGCAAAACTGATAGAGACATACCCCAAGCGACTTACAGCTGTAATCGCAGCAAAAGGTGGCGCTACAAAGTATTAACTTAAGGGGGCTGAATAATTTTGCACGCCCAATTTTTCAGTTTTTGATTTGTTAAAAAAGTTTGAAATATCCAATAAATGTCGTTCCACTTCATGATTGTGTCCCACTTGTTGTTGATTCTTCACAAAAAAATACAGTTTTATATCTTTATGTTTGAAGCCTGAAATGTGGCAAAAGGTCGCAAAGTTCAAGGGGGCCGAATACTTTCGCAAGGCACTGTATATGTATGTGTGTGTGTGTGTGTGTGTGTGTGTGTGTGTGTGTGTGTAAACATCCCTTTTTCAGAACCCTGTCTTTCAAAGATAATTAGTAAAATCCAAATAACTTCACAGATCTTCATTGAAAGGGGTTAAACACTGTTTCTCGTGCTTGTTCAATGAACCATGAACAATTAAAGAACATGCACCCGTGGAATGGTTGTTAAGACACTAACAGCTTACAGACAGTAGGCAATTAAGGTCACAGTTGTGAAAACTTAGGACACTAAAAGAGGCCTTTCTACTGACTCTGAAAAACACCAAAGAAAGATGCTCATCTGCGTGAATGTGCCTTTGGCATGCTGCAAGGAGGCATGAGGACTGCAGAGGTGGCCAGGGCAATACATTGCAATGTCTGTACTGTGAGACGCCTAAGACAGCGCTACAGGGAGACAGGACGGACAGCTGATCGACCTCGCAGTGACAGAGCACGTGTAACAACACCAGCACAGGATCGGTACATCCGAACATCACTTCTGCGGGACAGGTACAGGATGGCAAAAACAACTGCCCGAGTTACACCAGGAAGGAACAATCCCTCCATCAGTGCTCAGACTGTCCACAATAGGCTGAGAGAGGCTGGACTGAGGGCTTGTAGGCCTGTTGTAAGGCAGATCCTCACCAGACATCACCGGCAACAACGTCGCCTATGACCACAAACCCACCGTCGCTGGACCACACAGGACTGGCAAAAAGTGCTCTTCACTGACGAGTAGCGGTTTTGTCTCACTAAGGGTGATGTTCGGATTTCGCGTTTATTGTCGAAGGAATGAGCGTTACAACATGGCCTGTACTCTGGATCGATTTTTGGGTAGGTCTGGGGCGGTGTGTCACAGCATCATCGGACTGAGCTTGTTGTCATTGCAGCCAAAATCAATGAACACAACAAAGCCAAGAATCTGAAGTCTGACTTACCAATGACGGTGAGCATCTTGGAAGCATTGCTGTTTCTGCCAGTAATGTTGTTGAAGGCCACACAGGTGTATTCCCCTTGACTGGCTAAAGTCAGAGGGCCCGTCTCATACACTGAGCCAGTCGCCACATGGGAGCCATTGAAGAACCAGCTGAACTGGCTGAGAGGCTGAGAGGAGGCCAGGCAGTTTAAGGTCAAGTTGTGTCCTGTTTCTCCTAATGCTGGTCCCGTTATAACAGGCATCTCTGGTCCATCTATAATACAAAAGACAATCAGCTAGACCAAACATCTGAATTCCACTCAATAGAGATTATTGGCCAGAAGGTCAAGGATCATCAAAATATTTTAATGATGTTAGAAGTGTGATCTAAACATTTACATTGACTTTACTACAATATTTATTCAATATTTATTCTCAAAGATTCCACCTTAAGCCGTGGGGTTAAAGTTGAACTTTATAGCACTTGTTAACTGCGCTCTTGGAAAAAAAGGTGCTATCTACAACCAAAAAAGTGTTCTTTGGCTGTCCCCACAGAATAACCCTTTGAAAAACCCCTTTTGGTTCCAGGTAGAACCGTTTTGGCTTCCATATTGAATCCTTTCCACAGAGGGTTATACATGGAACCAAAAAGAGTTCTACCTGGAACCAAAAAGGGTTCTCCTATGGGGACAGCAGCAAAACCCTTTTGGAACCCATTTTTCTAAGAGTGTACTCACAGTTCACGATCAGTCTATAGTTTGGGCTGGTCATGTTACTAAGGGGGTTAGAAGCAGAACACTGATAGTCTCCGTTGTCAGAATGCTGTAATGAGTTGAATGTCAGTGTATTGTTGTTCATAGAGAAGTCTGTTCTGTTGTCAGCATACAGAGGCCAGCCGTTCCTCATCCACTGAATGGAGTAAACCGTTCCAGCGGTGCCACAGGTCAGAGAGAATCTCTCGTTCAGTATTGGCTGGGCTCCAATGACTTTCACCATGGTCATGGTCACAGGTGCTGTGGAAATGACATCAAATGTTTTTTCAGCACTTTATATCTCAACTTCCATCTAATTATACTGTAGGTTCAACAGCACATATACTGTCTAAAACCAAATGAACACAAACGAAGTAAAGGAAGTTTTAGTCCCTTGATTTTAAGTAGCAGTTACTGACTCACCAATGATGGTGAGCATCTTGGAGACAGTGCTGTTTCTGACAGTGACATTGTTGAAGGCCACACAGGTGTACTCCCCTTGACTGGCTAAAGTCAGAGGGCCCGTCTCATACACTGAGCCAGTCGCCACATGGGAGCCATTGAAGAACCAGCTGAACTGGCTGAGAGGCTGAGAGGAGGCCAGGCAGTTTAAGGTCAAGTTGTGTCCTGTTTCTCCTAATGCTGGTCCCGTTATAACAGGCATCTCTGGTCCATCTATAATACAAAAGACAATCAGCTAGACCAAACATCTGAATTCCACTCAATAGAGATTATTGGCCAGAAGGTCAAGGATCATCAAAATATTTTAATGATGTTAGAGGTGTGATCTAAACATTTACATTGACTTTACAACAATATTTATTCAATATTTATTCTCAAAGATTCCACCTTAAGCCGTGGGGTTAAAGTTGAACTTTATAGCACTTGTTAACTGCGCTCTTGGAAAAAAAGGTGCTATCTACAACCAAAAAAGTGTTCTTTGGCTGTCCCCACAGAATAACCCTTTGAAAAACCCCTTTTGGTTCCAGGTAGAACCGTTTTGGCTTCCATATTGAATCCTTTCCACAGAGGGTTATACATGGAACCAAAAAGAGTTCTACCTGGAACCAAAAAGGGTTCTCCTATGGGGACAGCAGCAAAACCCTTTTGGAACCCATTTTTCTAAGAGTGTACTCACAGTTCACGATCAGTCTATAGTTTGGGCTGGTCATGTTACTAAGGGGGTTAGAAGCAGAACACTGATAGTCTCCGTTGTCAGAATGCTGTAATGAGTTGAATGTCAGTGTATTGTTGTTCATAGAGAAGTCTGTTCTGTTGTCAGCATACAGATCCCAGCCGTTCCTCATCCACTGAATGGAGTAAACCGTTCCAGCGGTGAGACAGGTCAGAGAGAATCTCTCGTTCAGTATTGGCTGGGCTCCAATGACTTTCACCATGGTCATGGTCACAGGTGCTGTGGAAATTACATCAAATGTTTTTTCAGCACTTTATATCTCAACTTCCATCTAATTATACTGTAGGTTCAACAGCACATATACTGTCTAAAACCAAATGAACACAAACGAAGTAAAGGAAGTTTTAGTCCCTTGATTTTAATTAGCAGTTACTGACTCACCAATGACGGTGAGCATCTTGGAGACAGTGCTGTTTCTGACAGTGACATTGTTAAAGGCCACACAGGTGTACTCCCCTTGACTGGCTAAGGTCAGTGGACCAGTCTCATACACTGAGCCAGTCTCCAGCTGAGAGTCATTGAAGAACCAGCTAAACTGGCTGGGAGGCTGAGAGGAGGCTGAGCAGTTGAAGGTCACGATGTATCCTGTCATTGCTATATCCGGACTCATAATAACAGGTCTCTCTGGACCATCTGGGAAACACAAGATAATGAAGATAGAAGTATTATATTAGCAATTGGAACTGCCATTAGTGCATTGGCTTGGTTTGACCCCAGCAATACCCAACCATCCCCTTGACTTTATTACATTGGTGTCAGAAGTCAGATCCAAACTTACCCCAACTACATTACTATAAATTCCATCTTGCCCTCATTATAGGTCACATTTAGAATTTAATTTGCAGACAAGTTAGGTTTTGGGCAATAATAACTACTCACAGTTGACGATCAGTCTGTATTCTGGGCTGGTCATGTTGCTGAGGGGATTGGAGGCAGAACACTGATAGTCTCCGTTGTCAGAATGCTGTAATGAGTTGAATGTCAGTGTATTGTTGTTCATAGAGAAGTCTGTTCTGTTGTCAGCATACAGAGGCCAGCCGTTCCTCATCCACTGAATGGAGTAAACCGTTCCAGCGGTGCCACAGGTCAGAGAGAATCTCTCGTTCAGTATTGGCTGGGCTCCAATGACTTTCACCATGGTCATGGTCACAGGTTCTGTGAAGAAAATGTCAGTGTCACAAGAATATTGACTACAATCACAATCACTGTTTGTTGAATGGCCGATATCTACATGTACAAGTTAAACAGTTTGGATGACTCTTCTGTCTTACCAATGATGGTGAGCATCTTGGAGACAGTTCTGTTTCTGCCAGTGATGTTGTTGAAGGCCACACAGGTGTACTCTCCATTATTGGCTAAGATCAGTGCGCCAGTCTCATACACTGAGCCAGCCCCCACCTGGGAGTCATTGAAGATCCAACTGAACTGACTGGGAGGCTGAGAGGAGGCTGAGCAGTTGAAGGTCACGCTGTGTCCTGTCATTGCTATATCCGGACTAGTTACAGCAGGTCTCTCTGGTCCAACTATTAATAAACACAAGACAGTATGGTTAATTTTATGGTTTTACTATTTTGACAAAGTTTAGTAAATAAGTAGTCTTCCACAATCCTTGGCTTGTACAAGTTGGAACAGCTCATAGGAGCAGGAGTTCATAGGAGCAGGAGCTCATAGGAGCAGAGCCTATCTCCTATTTCTGTAGCGTGTTGCAGCTTGGTGTGTAAGTACATTCCCTGGACAGAACACTAGTCTATCACAGGCCCTTTACGCCCCAATCTATCTCCTTAATGATGAGCGCCAAGTAAAGACACATTGGATCACATTTTTACAGTCGCTGGTATGACTCATCCAGGGATCAAGCTCCCAGGGGTGGAAAAAGTACCCAATTGTCATACTTGAGTTAAAGTAAAGATACCTTCATAAAAAAGACTCAAGTAAAAGTGAAAGTCACCCAGTAAAAATCTACTTAAGTATCAAAGTAAATGTCATTCCTAAAATATACTTAAGTAACAAAAGTAAAGTTAAAGTATAAATCATTTCATTTTCCTTATATTAAACAAATTTGACTGCATCATATGCTTGTTTTTAAAATGTACGGATAGCCAGGGAAACACTCAAACATCATATACAAACCAAGCATCTATGTTTAGTGAGTCAATCAGAGACAGTAGGGATGACCAGGCATCTGTGTTTAGTGAGTCAATCAGAGACAGTAGGGATGACCAGGCATATGTGTTTAGTGAGTCTAATCAGAGACAGTAGGGATGACCAGGCATCTGTGTTTAGTGAGTCAATCAGAGACAGTAGGGATGACCAGGCATATGTGTTTAGTGAGTCAATCAGAGACAGTAGGGATGACCAGGCATCTGTGTTTAGTGAGTCAATCAGAGACAGTAGGGATGACCAGGCATCTGTGTTTAGTGAGTCTAATCAGAGGCAGTAGGGATGACCAGGCATCTGTGTTTAGTGAGTCAATCAGAGACAGTAGGGATGACCAGGCATATGTGTTTAGTGAGTCTAATCAGAGACAGTAGGGATGACCAGGCATCTGTGTTTAGTGAGTCAATCAGAGACAGTAGGGATGACCAGGCATCTGTGTTTAGTGAGTCTAATCAGAGGCAGTAGGGATGACCAGGCATCTGTGTTTAGTGAGTCAATCAGAGACAGTAGGGATGACCAGGCATATGTGTTTAGTGAGTCAATCAGAGACAGTAGGGATGACCAGGCATCTGTGTTTAGTGAGTCTAATCAGAGGCAGTAGGGATGACCAGGCATCTGTGTTTAGTGAGTCAATCAGAGACAGTAGGGATGACCAGGCATCTGTGTTTAGTGAGTCAATCAGAGACAGTAGGGATGACCAGGCATCTGTGTTTAGTGAGTCAATCAGAGACAGTAGGGATGACCAGGCATCTGTGTTTAGTGAGTCAATCAGAGACAGTAGGGATGACCAGGCATCTGTGTTTAGTGAGTCTAATCAGAGACAGTAGGGATGACCAGGCATCTGTGTTTAGTGAGTCTAATCAGAGACAGTAGGGATGACCAGGCATCTGTGTTTAGTGAGTCTAATCAGAGGCAGTAGGGATGACCAGGCATCTGTGTTTAGTGAGTCAATCAGAGACAGTAGGGATGACCAGGCATCTGTGTTTAGTGAGTCCGCCTAATCAGAGGCAGTAGGGATGACCAGGCATCTGTGTTTAGTGAGTCAATCAGAGACAGTAGGGATGACCAGGCATCTGTGTTTAGTGAGTCAATTAGAGACAGTAGGGATGACCAGGCATCTGTGTTTAGTGAGTCAATCAGAGACAGTAGGGATGACCAGGCATCTGTGTTTAGTGAGTCCGCCTAATCAGAGGCAGTAGGGATGACCAGGCATGTTCTCTTGATAATTGGACTATTTTTCTGTCCTGCTAAGCATTCAGAATGTAACAAGTTCTCTTGGGGTCAGGGAAAATGTAAGGAGTAAAAAGTACATCATTTTATTTGGGAATGTGGTGGAGTAAAGGTTGTCCAAAATATAAATAGTTAAGTAAAGTACAGATACCCCAAAAAACGACTTAAGTAGTACTTTAAAGTATTTTACTTAAGGACTTTACACCACTTCAAGCTCCCAACCTTCTAATCTCAGGGCGGACGCTCTTAACTACAAGGCCACTGAATTGATTTTATCAGACAAAGATGACTAGCTCTTGTAATACTCACAGTTTACCACAAGCTTGTAAGTCATGCTGGTCAGGTTGCTGACAGCATTAAAGGCCTCACAGAGATATTCTCCATTGTCAGACAACTGGATTGGATTGATAACCATTGTCTTGTTGCCCGTAGAGAAGAATGTTCTGTTGTTTAGGGAGATGAGCTGGCCATTCATCAACCAGTGAATGTAGTCTACAGGTCCAGTCACCTCACACCGCAGAGTGAACGACTGATCCAGTATCGGTGGCTTCCCATCACGGTTCAACGACACCGCTGATATCGGCTCTATGGTCAAAAGAAGAGGAAGAGTACTTCACTCGATCGGTGGTAAAACAAATACTGTGATATAACATTGTATTCATAACCATCAATAATCTAATATTCACTACCAACTATACGACATTTCATAACAATGAATGTTGCCTCACCCACAATCTTTATCATTGTGCTCGTGGTGGCGTATCGGAGTGTGACATTGTTGTAAGCTAAGCAGGCGTAACTTCCTGTCTGGTTCTCTCTGGTGTTCTGCAGGCTGAGCTGTGGGCTTTGCTCGTTGAGGAACGTCCCATTAAACCTCCACTTGTAGGACACAGCGGGTTTGGACTGAGCGGAGCAGGACAGAGTGATGTCAGAGCCCGTCTTGTAGGCTGTATGTCCTATGGTCATCTCAGGAACTACCATCATGGTGAGGTTACTTGGGCCATCTATGGGAGGAACAAATACAAATGAAGTGTTGGGTAAACATTACCTAGAATATGTTTCCGTCCTGCTCTATTGTGCATGCTGAGGAACTAAACACAGTGTACGAATGATCCATGCAAATAATGACCTGGATCATGTGATCACAGAGGAATGGTTTGGGATGAAAATAGGCATATTACATCATTGCATGGAATGCTGGCTGTCAATGATAAGGTACAATCCATGTCTGTTGTGTATGATTCATGTACAGTGTACTGCATACTCTGATACTCACATCTAACATTGAGGCCAATGGGCTGGCTGGTGCCATTGCTGATTCCATTGATGACCTCACATCTGAACGGCCCTTCATCATATCGTGTCACACTGATTATGGTGAGAGTGCTGTTCCCACCACCAAGCCGAACTCTGTCACTGGCTGTGACTTCTGAGCTGCCATTCAGCCAGCGGTAGGAGAGGGAGGTGCCAGACGAGACAGAGCAGGTGAAAATGGCAGTGTCGTTCAATTCCACTAGATCAGTGGCGTTGGCCCTTAGAGTCACGTTTGAAATGGGCTCTGTGGGTGAGAGAGTCGATGGCAGTCAAGATTAGGTGGATGTGTTTCAAGAAAGTTTTTTTTGTGTCTTACTGAATTACAACCATGTAGTTGATATTCGTTTCATACTGTAAAACTTGCTTTGGAAATCAATCTAAATATGCTATTTTGTTTACTTATCATAGAGACCAGGTCTCAGGATTGAGCCTTGTAGAGCCCTTAGTCTCTTTGCACACACATAAAAAGTAATGTGTATGTCTTGAAAAGAACAGTTTGCTCTGTGATTTGTTCAGGTTTATTCTTTTCAAAGGAATTATGTAGGCCAACTTCACTATAGGTTCAGAAAACATTGACACGTTTAAGTGTTAGCTTTCCATGTCAGGAAAATAAGTAAGTGTGCGGGTGAGCATGTTTTCATGTGAACCTGCTTGGAAGAAGGTCTGTGAATGGGTAAGTAAGTGTGCGGGTGAGCATGTTTTCATGTGAACCTGCTTGGAAGAAGGTCTGTGAATGGGTAAGTAAGTGTGCGGGTGAGCATATTTGCGAGGAAGTGACCGTGTGCGCCAGTGAGTGAGAGTCTACAATCATAGAAAGATAAACAGACAGGCAGAGGTCAGTTCCTTACCCTGGACAGACAAAGTCACCACAGCTTTCAGGACTGGCTCCATTCCCTGCACGGTATATCGTCCTGAGTCGTTGAGTTGGAGAGAGCTTATGGACAGCTCTGAGGAGGAACGGCTGAATGAGACTCTGCTTTGATAACTTGTACTCACACTACTGCCACCAGGATAGAAAAGTACGATGATTGTAGTTTCATATGACCAGGTCCCTATGTTGATGGGGCTTTGAGGAACTAGGTTCAGGGTGACATTACTGCCCACAGCTAAGGGGTTCATCGAGGGAACCACCACCTGGCCAGAGACATCTAGAAGAAGATGGATTGATGAGTTTAGTTCATGTTTTGAGATATTATTAATCAGTACAAAACTCTGTAAAGTTCTTTCAAATATTTTAATTGAGATGAATCAAATCTTTAGACTCTGGCACTTTAACAGAAATATAAGCTTTTGTTTACGATTAGTCCATTTACAACATGACCTATCTATTTCTAATGTCTACTCTAGACATTGTTGTCAATGTCAGATAGAAATAGAAATCTTAACTTTTCTGAATTGATACTGTTTGACTGAAGTGCATCAACCAAACAGAGACATTTGAACAACCTGTTACTTATTTAACAAAGCGTTATAGCACAAATAGGCATCAATTTACTTCCAGAATGAGCGTTTTGTCCTATTTACCTGTAGTGAAGTTGAGCAGCACCAGGATGAGAACCCACACCAGAGGATACTCCATAGTTCTGCCTCTTATCAAACACCTCGGATCAGAAATGAACAGGACAATTTCCTATTAACCAAATGACCGTCCAGACTTCTTGGTAAATCCGAAAATGTCGATACTGATCAGTCACAGTCTCCTCAATCAGCAAATATTTATTCAGGATCACCTGGAGTCAGGTGATGCAAATGTACCTATCCACCCTACCTGTCACCAGAACACACTCACACACACCTACCCAACTACCCACGCCCTGTTTTGCCCACGCACATTTTTCCCACTGTGTTTTTTGTTGACACAAGTTGATTATGGTTTACTGTAAATCTTATCAACTCTGTCTGTACTATACGGGTCCTGGGAGGAGGCTGGATGGTACATGGCCAATGAGGCCGGTTTTCTGACCCTGTTGAAACTCACGATCTATCTACAGTGGCTGAGGCAACGTGGGCTCATAAGACACTGTCCGCATTGAACCTGTCAAGAAAACACTTACAGCGCCTTGGAAAAGTATTTGCCACTTTTCTGACTTTCTATATTTCTGCATAGTTTTGATACTGAATGTTATCAGATCTTCAACCAAAACCCAATTTAAGAAAAAGGGAGCCTGCGTTTACAAATAACAAAATAAATTTATACTTATTTTATTTATTTAATTAAAAAAGTTATGCTACACCCAATTCCTCTGTGTGCAAAAGTAATTGCTCATTTACACCCAATACCTGATTATGCCACTTTTAGCTGCAATGACTGCAACCAAATGCAATCAGTCTCTCACCTCATTGTGGAGGAATTTTGGCCCACTCTTCCATGCAGACCTGCTTTAAACTCAGGTACTTTTTGGGGTTTCAAGCATGAACTGCTCGTGTCAAGTTCTGCCACAGCATCTCAATTGGGATTAGGTCTGGACTTTGACTAGGCCATTCCAAAACATCAGATTGTGTTCTGCATCATTGTCTTGCTGCATGACTCATCTGCGCTTCAGCTTCAGCTCACAGCCAGTTGCCCTGACATTCTCCTGTAGAATTCTCTGATACAGAGCAGAATTCATGGTTCCTTCTGTTAAGGTAAGTTGTCCAGATCCTGAGGCACCAAAGCATCCTCAAACCATCACACTACCACTACCATGCTTGACCATTGGTATGAGGTTCTTACTGTGGAATGCAGTGTTTTTTTCCCGCCAGTCATAATGGGACCCATCTCATCCAAAAAGGTATACTTTTGAATCATCTGTCCATAGAACATTCTTCCAAAAGTCTTGATGATCATCCAGGTGCATCCAGATGATTTTTTTCAAACTTGAATCAACGTTTTGGATGACATGGGTCCCATTATGCCTGGCAAACCAGCAAGACTCTTCCTGGAGCTGGCCCCCTGGCCAAACTGAGCATTCGGGGAAGAAGGTCCTAGGTCAGGGAGGTTACCAAGTACACAATGGTCACTCTGACAGAGCTCCAGATTTCCTCTGTGGAGATTGGTAGAACCTTCCAGAAGGAAAACCATCTCTGCAGCACTCCCGCAATCAGGCCTTTATGGTAGGGTGGCCATTTGGAAGCCACTCCTCAGCCCGCTTGGAGTTTGCAAAAGGCACCTAGAGTCTCAGACCATGAGATACAAGATTCTCTGGTCTGATAAAACCAAGATTGAACTCTTTGGCATGCATGCCCAGCGTCACATCTGGAGGAAACCTGGCAACATCCTTATGGTGAAACATGGTGGTGGTAGCATCATGCTGTAGGGATGTTTTTCAGCGGAAGGGACTAGTCAGGATGAACGGAGCAAAGTACAGAGTGATCCTTGATGAAAACCTGCTCCAGAGTGCTCAGGACCTCAGACTGGGCGACAGTTTACCTTCCAACAGGACAACGACCCTAAGCACACAGCGAAGACAATACCGGAGTGGCTTAAGGACAAGTCTCTGAATGTTCTTGAGTGGCCCAGACAGAGTCCAGACTTGAACCCGATCAAACATCTCTGGAGAGACCTGAAAATAGCTGTGCAGCGACACTCCCCATCCAACCTGACAGAGCTTGATAGGATCTGCAGAGAAGAGCGGGAGAAAATCCCCAAGTACAGGTGTGCCAAGCTTGTAGCATCATACCCCAGACGAATTGAGGCTGAAATCGCTGCCAAAGGTGCTTCAACAAAGTTGAGTAAAGTGTCTGAATACTTATGTAAATGTGATATTTCAGTTTTAAAACATTTGCAAAAGATTTTAAAAACCTGTAATTTGCTGTACATGTACAAATATTCCCATATAGGTACAATTTCCATATAGATATAGATATTTAGGTAAACAGTAATTCTCAGGCACTATTCAATTCAATGGGACTTTAAACAGCCACATTAAGTTAATTTAAACAGCCACATTAAGTTAAATTAACAATAAAAGTGAGAAGACACAAAACAACATCAACAAAAAACAATTTGAAATTAACTTTAAATATTGCACTCACAAAAGTTAAAAATATAGACATTTCAAGTCTTATTTCACTATTTAATAGAAATAAAAAGATACTATAAAAAAGCTTATTCATCTAGAACCCTTCTTGACTTCCAAAGAACCATCAAAGAACCCTTTCTTAGAAGGATGGTAAAAGGATTTAGGTAGAACCCTTAGCCTTACAAAGAACCCTCGTCTTCCAAAAAGGGCTCTACAGATGAAAATGTTTATCGGCAGAACCCTATCTGTCACCATTGTTTAGAGATGGATAGGACCAAGGTGCAGCGTGGTAGGCGTACATTTTACTTTTATTAAAATGATACCGAAAAAAAACAACAAAATACAAAAAACTAATGTAAAGCTACATGCAGTGCAGAAAGCAACTACACACAAACAAGATCCCACAAACTACAGGTGGGAAAAAAAGGCTGCCTAAGTATTATCCCCAATCAGAGACAACGATAGACAGCTGCCTCTGATTGGGAGCTATACCCGGCCAAAAAAGAAATAGAACTAGAATGCCCACCCAAATCCCACCCCGACCTAACCAAATAGAGAAATAAAAAGGCTCTCTAAGGTCAGGGCGTGACACTATCCTTTAGTAAAGAACTCTTTTGGAATCCTTTTGTCTAAGAGTGAATATGCCATCTACATCAAAGCCTTTTGCTGTCCCTTTATTATTGCATGTTTGGTCATGGACTACTTCTCACTCAGTAATATTGACTGTGATTTAATAGAGACATGAATCTGTCTCTCTGTTTACCCTTTATTATACAAACCCACTAACCACAGGTTCTGCCTCCACACACACACTCTAGTCACTGTTTACTGTATCTACACGGTCCAGCTGTAAATAACTTTGTCAGACATAAATACCGTAACCATCCTGGTCTGGAGAGATGAACAGGGTTGCGATACAAGGAAGTTGGAAATTTACCAAATGGTAAAATGTATTTTCAGAAAATGCCACCTATCCCTTGAGAGAGTAATTTCAATACTAATCTCTGGGCTTCCATACTGGCTTGGGGTTTTGATTTAAATGTACATTAATACAACACTGGTGTCAGACACAATATATATGATTAATTGTATCTGGAACTAGAACCCACCTGAAAGAGAGTAACACACCTAAACATACACAAGGTCACCTTTACACACAAAGTGTGACAAACTGTGACGCACTGACTATTGCACCACAGCAAATGAAGGACTCACAGTGTAAACTTTGATCATGCTCTTTATACAGGATACAGTGAGCTCCAAAAGTATTGGGACAGTGACACATTTGTTGTTTTGGCTCTAATACAGCACTTTGGATTTTAAATGATACAATGACTGAGGTTAAAGTGCAGACTGTCAGCTTTAATTTGAGTGTCACGTTGGTAGAAAGGATAGGGAGACAGGAGCAGGAATGCGTAATAGTTTTTGTTATTACTACCCAAATTACAGCGTGCCATGTAAAGGCACGGGGGCGAAGACCAAACAAACAATTATACAAAACACAGGGTTGAGACCCAAACATAAGAGCAAAATAAATACACGGGATGAGACCCGAAAACACAGGCGCACAATGATACAACACAGGACGAGACCCGTAATCATCTGCACAATACAAGGGGCACGAAAGCCAAAACAACAAGGCACAGGTACTCACACAACCAATGGACGTTGGAACAATAATTGACAGCCCAATGGAGAACAAAGGGCACATTTATAAATCAAATCAAATGTATTTATATAGCCCTTCGTACATCAGCTGATATCTCAAAGTGCTGTACAGAAACCCAGCCTAAAACCCCAAACAGCAAGCAATGCAGGTGTAGAAGCACGGTGGCTAGGAAAAACTCCTTAGAAAGGCAAAAACGTAGGAAGAAACCTATAGAGGAACCAGGCTATGTGGGGTGGCCAGTCCTCTTCTGGCTGTGCCGGGTGGAGATTATAACAGAACATGGCCAAGATGTTCAAATGTTCATAAATGACCAGCATGGTCGAATAATAATAAGGCAGAACAGTTGAAACTGGAGCAGCAGCATGGTCAGGTGGACTGGGGACAGCAAGGAGTCATCATGTCAGGTAGTCCTGGGGCATGGTCCTAGGGCAAAGGTCAGTTGAAACTGGAGCAGCAGCACGGCCAGGTGGACTGGGGACAGCAAGGAGTCATCATGTCAGGTAGTCCTGGGGCATGGTCTTAGGGCTCAGGTCCTCCGAGAGAGAGAAAGAGAGAAGGAGAGAATTAGAGAACGCACACTTAGATTCACACAGGACACCGAATAGGACAGGAGAAGTACTCCAGATATAACAAACTGACCCTAGCCCCCCCGACACATAAACTACTGCAGCATAAATACTGGAGGCTGAGACAGGAGGGGTCAGGAGACACTGTGGCCCCATCCGAAGACACCCCCGGACAGGGCCAAACAGGAAGGATATAACCCCACCCACTTTGCCAAAGCACAGCCCCCACACCACTAGAGGGATATCTTCAACCACCAACTTACCATCCTGAGACAAGGCTGAGTATAGCCCACAAAGACCTCCGCCACGGCACAACCCAAGGGGGGGGGGGGGGGGCGCCAACCCAGACAGGATGACCACATCAGTGAATCAACCCACTCAGGTGATGCACCCCCTCCAGGGATGGCATGAGAGCCCCAGTAAGCCAGTGACTCAGCCCCTGTAATAGGGTTAGAGGCAGAGAATCCCAGAGTGGAAAGAGGGGAACAGGCCAGGCAGAGACAGCAAGGGCGGTTCGTTGCTCCAGAGCCTTTCCGTTCACCTTCCTACTCCTGGGCCAGACTACACTCAATCATATGACCCACTGAAGAGATGAGACATAGAATTATTGTAATTCTGTGGATAATCGTTAGAGCTAAAGTTATAATTTGAAGGTATTTAATAGTTGCTTCCAAGAACACTATGTCATGAGTTGTGTTTGTAAAGCTAAAAACATCCAGAACTTGGTGACGATCTTCGTGTTTCTGACAGGTAAATGGCATTCGTCTGAATAATGGTATAGTTGTCCTACCCAGCAGATTCAGCTCACATGCAGTGTTGCTGCAAAGAGTCATTCCTTATGAATGTCACCAACATGTTGACAGATGTAAACATTGAACAGGGTCAAGGGCATATAGAACACTGCTTTATATCTATGATTAAGGGTTTGAAGTGTGTGATGCTTGGAACTTATTTTATCATAATCTATACTGTCTCAAATGAGGTATGCTTTATGACTGTTTTCAGTCAGCTCATAGCAATAAGGTGTATTAGTGGTGTGTTAGTATTGTTCTGTTAAATAAACACATGCCTTTCCTTTCCATATACTGTAAGAATATGTCAAATTAATATACTGTGTACCATTATGGAACATTTAGATTTATTTAAAATTATAATTTGTTTAAAACAACTTTTATCAAAACAATTAAGAACTTTATATTGATGTCAGAGTCCTATTCCAACAAGAATGCTTAATATAGTTTGGTTATTCCACCAGGTCTCTAGAAAATTACAGTACTGAGGGGTGTTGAAATACTGTACATGATATATGACTCTTCATTGTGATACTAATCTGGAAGAATAAAGCTTGAATAAAGAAAAAAGACAATAAAAAAATGTTTTGCTAAAATGTTCAGAGAAATAATTCCATCGACAGCACGATAGTGGAATGTGAGATATAGTTGGCATCCAGTCTCGCATCCAGTCTCACAGCAGAAACAGGTCATGTGGGTGAGATAGATAGAGAGAGAGGGGGGGAACTTAACATAAACCAGAGGGAACACCATGCTGGAAAAGGACAAAGACAACCAGTTTCCATAAAAAAATGTGTCTTTAACAATGGTGACTTGCAGAATTCTACCGATACAAGCTATGATTATGGCTGACCTTCAAACAACCATACTCAATTCACACAGCTTGATGTAGATGATTAAGGCTAACAGTCAAGTCATCACTCACCTGGCCCTGACAAAATGCCAACACAGACATTGTCATCAATTAAGGCAGCATTTCTATGCACACACAAACACAAAAGTACCAACAGAGACAAGGACACACACAGGTGCACACTCAAATGAAACCAGTATCTCTATGTCACATCACACAGGCAGAATTGTTGCATTACACTGCAAGTCATGGTACAAAACAGGCTATCTTAACAATAGTTACAGTATAGACCCACAGGGCCTGCAGGATATTACTAATCTAACTAATCTAATAGCAAGATCAGCTGATGTGTCTGATGTGTCAGCTGATGTGACTCACCTATCACAGTAAGGGTGGAAGTGGCTGTGAGCTGTGTGCTGGTGCTCTGGACCAGATAGACCCCCGAGTTGACCTCTTTAATGGAGGTTAGGGTCAATGTGTTGTCCCCACTGCCTGGGTTCTCAGAAGGAAGCACCTTCACAGTGCTGGAGCTCAGCACACCAGGTGAAGAGGGGAAAGATGGGTCTTTAGCATCCAGTGGTCACTGGAACACAACAGGGTGTATCCACTTTTGATCCTCTGCCAGCTAATCAGTTGCTGATCAAGACATACATCTGGACCCTCTCTTTCTAAAATTATCCGCCAAAATTGTTGCAACCCTATTACTAGCCTGTTCAACCTCTCTTTCATATCGTATGAGATCCCCAAAGATTGGAAATCTCTTCAAAGGGGGAGACACTCTAGACCCAAACTGCTACAGACCTATATCTATCCTACCCTGCCTTTCTAAGGTCTTTGAAAGCCAAGTTAACAAACATACCACTGACCATTTTGAATCCCACCGCACCTTCTCCGCTATGCAATCTGGTTTCCGAGCTGGTCATGGGTGCACCTCAGCCACGCTCAAGGTCCTGAACGATATCATAACCGCCATTGATTAGAGACAATACTGTGCAGCTGTATTCATTGACCTGGCCAAGACTTTCGACTCTGTCAATCACCACATTCTTATCGGCAGACTTAATAGCCTTGGTTTCTCTAATGACTGCCTCGCTTGGTTCACTAACTACTTCTCAGACAGAGTTCAGTGTGTCAAATTGGAGGGCCTGTTGTCCGGAGCTCTGGCAGTCTCTATGTGGGTGCCACAGGGTTCAATTCTCGGGCTGACTCTTTTCTCTGTAAACATCAACGATGTCGCGCTTGCTGCTGGTGATTCTCTGATCCACCTCTAAGGAGACAACACCATTGTGTATACTTCTGGCCCTTCTTTGGACACTGTGTTGACTAACCTCCAGATGAGCTTCAATGCCATACAACTCTCCTTCCGTGGTCTTCAACTGCTCTTAAATGCAAGTAAAACTAAATGCATGCTCTCAAAACCGATCGCTGCCTGCACCCGCCCACCCGTCTAGCATCGCTACTCTGGACGGTTCTGACTTAGAATATGTAGACAACTACAAAAACCTAGGTGTCTGGTTAGACTGTAAACTCCCCTTCCAGACTCACATTAAGCATCTCCAATCCAAAATTAAATCTAGAATTGGCTTCCTATTTCACAACAAAGCATCCTTCACTCATGCTGCCAAACATACCCTCGTAAAACTGACTATCCTACAAATCCTTGACTTCGGCGATGTCATTTACAAAATAGCCTCCAACACTCTACTCAGCAAATTGGATGCAGTCTATCACAGTGCCATCCGTTTTGTCACCAAAGCCCCATATGCTACCAACCACTGCAACCTGAATGTTCTCATTGGCTGTATCTCACTTCATATTTGTTGCCATATCCACTGGCTCCAGGTCATCTATAAGTCTTTGCTAGGTAAAGCCCCCCCTTATCTCAGCTCACTGGTCACCATGGCAGCACCCACTCGTAGCACGCTCTCCAGCAGGTATATTTCACTGGTCACCCCCAAAGCCAATTCCTCCTTTGGCCGCCTTTCCTTTCAGGTCTCTGCTGCCAATGACTGGAACAAATTGCAAAAATCACTGAAGCTGGAGACCCATACCTCCCTCACTAACTTTAAGCACCAGCTGTCAGAGCAGCTCACAGATCCCTGCAGCTGTACATAGACCATCCAACTACCTCATCCCCATACTGTTATTTATGAAATTGTTTTGCTCCTTTGCACCACAGTATCTCTACTTGCATATTTGTCTTCTGCGCATCTATCACTCCAGTGTTTAATTGCTAAATTGTAATTATTTCTCCACTACGGCCTATTTATTACCTTACCTCCCTTGTCTTACCTCATTTGCACACACTGTATATAGACTTTTTCTATTGTGTTATTGACTGTATGTTTTGTTTATTCCATGTGTTGTTGTTTGTGTTGCACTGGTTTGCTTTATCTTGGCCAGGTCGCAGTTGTAAATGAGAACATGTTCTCAACTTGCCTACCTGGTTAAATAAAGGTTAAATAAAAATAAATACAAATTAACATGTGGTCAAGGGTTTGAAGTGCGTTATGAGTGGAACTTTTTTCAGCAGCAACTCTCAAATTAATCATAATTTATGACATGTTTTCAGTGAGCACAAAAAAAAAGGAGTATTAGTGATTGTTGGTATTGTTCTGTTACTGTTTTTCTGTTACATGTAACTTAGGGATTTAACAGTAACCTATTCCTTTATCCATACTACACAGCTTTTATGCGTGAGGTGAGGTCCTCAGGACTAGGCTAAAGGTTCTTTGCATCAAGGCGTAGAGCATGGGAATCAGACAACACTATTAGGATGCAACAATTTGTTGTCGTTTTCAGCGTCACAAGAAAGGTACAACCTCCATACCACGTAATCATTTCCATACATCTTCTGTTCCAGGAGCTTCATTCATCTGTCCTACAAGACAAACTTCGACAGAGCAATGTCAGATTTCTCACAACCAAATACCACTAGGTTTATTTGTTTTATTTACATACTCAAACAGACAATGTGTTGGAACACTCATGGGGGGAGTGCCCAGGGAGAAGTAGCGCAGGTCTAGGTGGAAGATGGGTGCCAATGCCTAAAGGCACTACGTTCACAAGAATTCCTATTTCTTATATTCACTTTTTTTTAAAACACCATCACTCTTCCCGTCCTCTCAGTAAAAGGATCCCCTGATTGACACAAACAGGAAGGCTTCTATACAAAAGTCCACTCAAATACACCTGGCGCAGGTAGACTAACAAGGGTGTGTTAGAAACACATACCTTTCCTTTCTACACTGAACATAAATATAAACGCAACATGTAAAGTGTTGGTCACATCCCTGTTAGTGAGCATTTTAGCCTTTTTCAAGATAATCCATCCACCTGAAAAGTGTGGCATATCAAGAATATGATTAAACAGCATGATCATTACACAAGTGCTCCTTGTGTAATAAAAGGCCATTCTAAAATGTGCAGTAAGTCCGACCGGCCTCACAACCAAGCCAGCCCAGGACCTACAAGGATCTACAAGTCCGGCTTCTTCACCTGCGGGATCAACTCAGGGGAGGAGGGGTGGGGTGCTGAGGAGGATTTATTTCTGTCAAATAGCCCTGTTGTGAGGGAAAACTCATTCTAATTAGCCTGGCACCCCAGTGGGTGGGCCTATGCCCTCCCAGGCCCACCCATGGCTGTGCCACTGCCCAGTCATGTGAAAACTTAGGGAAACTGGCTAATGACCATTCTTTCCCAATCTCTTACAAGTATTTTCCACAGATCTTTGGACCTGTCATCCTGAGAAGGAACATTTCTGCTGTAATTGCGAAGGAATAATTTATCTAAATTTATAATTTTTATTGTATTTTTTCTTTATTCAAGTTCTATTTATCCAGATTAGTATCACTGAAAGCAATCATATAACATGTATTTCAACACCCCTCAGTACTGTAATTATCTTAAGACCTGGTGGTATAACAAAAATATGTCAAACATTCTTGTTGTAATATGACTTGAACATACAGTAAATGTCTTAATTTACGCTGGTCCGACCAATCTGATTCCACACTCCAAGACTGCTTCCATCACGTGGACTGGGATATGTTCCGTATTGCGTCAGACGACAACATTGACGAATACGCTGATTCGGTGTGCGAGTTCATTAGAACGTGCGTTGAAGATGTCGTTCCCATAGCAACGATTAAAACATTCCCAAACCAGAAACCGTGGATTGATGGCAGCATTCGCGTGAAACTGAAAGCGCGAACCACTGCTTTTAATCAGGGCAAGGTGACTGGAAACATGACCGAATACAAACAGTGTAACTATTCCCTCCGCAAGGCAATCAAACAAGCTAAGCGTCAGTATAGAGACAAAGTAGAATCTCAATTCAACGGCTCAGACACAAGAGGTATGTGGCAGGGTCTACAGTCAATCACGGATTACAAAAAGAGAACCAGCACTGTCACGGACCAGGATGTCTTGCTCCCAGGCAGACTAAATAACTTTTTTGCCCGCTTTGAGGACAATACAGGGCCACTGACACTGCCCGCAACTAAAACATGTGGACTTTCCTTCACTGCAGCCAACGTGAGGAAAACATTTAAACGTGTCAACCCTCGCAAGGCTGCAGGCCCAGACGGCATCCCCAGCCGCGCCCTCAGAGCATGCGCAGACCAGCTGGCTGGTGTGTTTACGGACATATTCAATCAATCCCTATCCCAGTCTGTTGTTCCCACATGCTTCAAGGGGGCCACCATTGTTCCTGTTCCCAAGAAAGCTAAGGTAACTGAGCTAAACGACTACCACTAGCACTCACTTCCGTCATCATGAAGTGCTTTGAGAGACTAGTCAAGGACCATATCACCTCCACCCTACCTGACACCCTAGACCCACTCCAATTTGCTTACCGCCCAAATAGGTCCACAGACGATGCAATCTCAACCACACTGCACACTGCCCTAACCCATCTGGACAAGAGGAATACCTATGTGAGAATGCTGTTCATCGACTACAGCTCGGCATTTAACACCATAGTGCCCTCCAAGCTCGTCATCAAGCTCGAGACCCTGGGTCTCGACCCTGCCCTGTGCAACAGGGTACTGGACTTCCTGACGGGCCGCCCGCAGGTGGTGAGGGTAGGCAACAACATCTCCACCCCGCTGATCCTCAACACTGGGGCCCCACAAGGGTGCGTTCTGAACCCTCTCCTGTACTCCCTGTTCACCCACGACTGCGTGGCCATGCACGCCTCCAACTCAATCATCAAGTTTGCGGACGACACAACAGTGGTAGGCTTGATTACCAACAACGACGAGACGGCCTACAGGGAGGAGGTGAGGGCCCTCGGAGTGTGGTGTCAGGAAAATAACCTCACACTCACTGCAGTCAAAATATGTGAATTCATCAAGTAGAGTTAGTGTGCATACTCTCATACTCACAGCTGATACTGAGATGTAGAGGCTCAGTGGTTCCATTACTGACGCGTTGAAAGCATTACAGCTAAACAGCCCACCACTGTATCGAGTCACATTGACTATGGTGAGAGTGCTATTCCCATCACTAAGCTGAATTCCATTACTGGCTGTGACTCAGAGTTGCGGTAAGAGGAAAGAGAGGGAGGAGCCAGAGGAAGAGCGAAACAGACCGACAGAGCTTTGAATTCCAATAAATCGCCTTTGTTGTTGGCCACCAGTCTCACAGCAGAAACAGGTTATGTGGGTGAGAGAGAGAGAGAGAGAGAGAGGGAGAGAGAGAGAGAGAGAGAGAGAGAGAGAGGGAGGGAGAGAGAGAGAGAGAGAGAGGGAGGGAGGGAGAGAGAGAGAGAGAGAGAGAGAGAGAGAGGAGAGAGAGAGAGAGAGAGAGAGAGAGAGAGAGAGAGAGAGAGAGAGAGAGAGAGAGAGAGAGAGAGAGAGAGAGAGAGAGAGAGAGAGAGAGAGAGCGAGAGAGAGAGAGAGATTGATACAGGGAAAGAAAGAGAGGGAAAACACATAACAGAAACCAGAGGGAACACCATGCGGGAAAAGGGACAAAGACAACCTGTTTCCATTACGCCCATTATTTTAGTGGAGTTTGTTGGTGTCAGCCCATGTTTAGGTCATACTTGTCTGTAGCCATGATGACTTGCAGAATCATATCTAAATATGTTATGGCCCTTTCAGCAGTAGTGAAAAAAGTACCCAATTGTCATACTTGAGGAAAAGTAAAGATATATTCAAAGAAAATGACTCAAGTAAAAGTCACCCAGTAAAATTCTACTTGAGTAAAAGTCTAAAAGTATTTGGTTTTAAATATACTTCACTATCAAAAGTACAGTGCCTTGCGAAAGTATTCGGCCCCCTTGAACTTTGCGACCTTTTGCCACATTTCAGGCTTCAAACATAAAGATATAAAACTGTATTTTTTTGTGAAGAATCAACAACAAGTGGGACACAATCATGAAGTGGAACGACATTTATTGGATATTTCAAACTGTTTTAACAAATCAAAAACTGAAAAATTGGCCGTGCAAAATTATTCAGCCCCTTTACTTTCAGTGCAGCAAACTCTCTCCAGAAGTTCAGTGAGGATCTCTGAATGATCCAATGTTGACCTAAATGACTAATGATGATAAATACAATCCACCTGTGTGTAATCAAGTCTCCGTATAAATGCACCTGCACTGTGATAGTCTCAGAGGTCTGTTAAAAGCGCAGAGAGCATCATGAAGAACAAGGAACACACCAGGCAGGTCCGAGATACTGTTGTGAAGAAGTTTAAAGCCGGATTTGGATACAAAAAGATTTCCCAAGCTTTAAACATCCCAAGGAGCACTGTGCAAGCGATAATATTGAAATGGAAGGAGTATCAGACCACTGCAAATCTACCAAGACCTGGCCGTCCCTCTAAACTTTCAGCTCATACAAGGAGAAGACTGATCAGAGATGCAGCCAAGAGGCCCATGATCACTCTGGATGAACTGCAGAGATCTACAGCTGAGGTGGGAGACTCTGTCCATAGGACAACAATCAGTCGTATATTGCACAAATCTGGGCTTTATGGAAGAGTGGCAAGAAGAAAGCCATTTCTTAAAGATATCCATAAAAAGTGTTGTTTAAAGTTTGCCACAAGCCACCTGAGACACACCAAACATGTGGAAGAAGGTGCTCTGGTCAGATGAAACCAAAATTGAACTTTTTGGCAACAATGCAAAACGTTATGTTTGGCGTAAAAGCAACACAGCTCATCACCCTGAACACCCTATCCCCACTGTCAAACATGGTGGTGGCAGCATCATGGTTTGGGCCTGCTTTTCTTCAGCAGGGACAGGGAAGATGGTTAAAATTGATGGGAAGATGGATGGAGCCAAATACAGGAACATTCTGGAAGAAAACCTGATGGAGTCTGCAAAAGACCTGAGACTGGGACGGAGATTTGTCTTCCAACAAGACAATGATCCAAAACATAAAACAAAATCTACAATGGAATGGTTCAAAAATAAACATATCCAGGTGTTAGAATGGCCAAGTCAAAGTCCAGACCTGAATCCAATCGAGAATCTGTGGAAAGAACTGAAAACTGCTGTTCACTAATGCTCTCCATCCAACCTCACTGAGCTGGAGCTGTTTTGCAAGGAGGAATGGGAAAAAATGTCAGTCTCTCGATGTGCAAAACTGATAGAGACATACCCCAAGCGACTTACAGCTGTAATCGCAGCAAAAGGTGGCGCTACAAAGTATTAACTTAAGGGGGCTGAATAATTTTGCACGCCCAATTCTTCCGTTTTTGATTTGTTAAAAAAGTTTGAAATATCCAATAAATGTCGTTCCACTTCATGATTGTGTCCCACTTGTTGTTTATTCTTCACAAAAAAATACAGTTTTATATCTTTATGTTTGAAGCCTGAAATGTGGCAAAAGGTCGAAAAGTTCAAGGGGGCCGAATACTTTCGCAAGGCACTGTATATGTAATTTCAAAAATATACTTAAGTATAAAAAGTAAAATTATAAATAATTTAAAATGCCTTATGTTAAGCAAACCAGACGGCACCACTTTATTTCTTTTATTTTTAATTTACGCATAGCCAGGGGCAGACTCCAACATTCAGACATCATTTACAAATTAAGCCTGTGTGTTTAATGAGTCCACCAAATCAGAGGCAGGGGGGATGACCAGAGATGTTCTGTTGATAAGTGTGTGAATTGGACCATTATCCTGTCCTGCTAAGCATTCAAAATGTAACAAGTACTTTTGGGAGTCAAGGAAAATATATGGACTAAAACGTACATTATTTTCTTAAGGAATGTAGTGAAGTAACAGTAAAAGTAGTTACAAATATAGAGTAAAATACAGATACCTAAACAAAAACGACTTAAGTAGAACTTCAAAGTATTTTTACTTAAGAACTTTACACCACTGCCTTTCAGTATGATTGTCTTTTAGTTCAATTAAAACCGCTTGAGGTGATTTTATGAAGGTTACTAGCTGTTTGTGAGCGTTGTATTTTTTATAATAGTATGAGAAACTCAATGTTATGCTTGATCATAGACCAACAGCCAAGTCATCAGTCACCTGGCCCAGAGAAAATGCCAACACAGACATTGTCAAGAGTGCAGTCAGCATTTCCATGCATACTATTGATGCGCGGGTTGACTCATGACCCGCAGTCCCCTGCAGTTATATCTGTGGGGTGGACGGGTTTAGGGTCATTAAGTATTGTGTGGCTGGCGGGCGATTTGAATAAAGAGAAAACAATACATTAAAAAAAACTATAAATCTCTAAATCTTGTGCAGTTTTTATCTATAGGCTACATTGAGGTTTTTCTTCAGTTAATTTAGGCTGTCGGGCATTAGTGCATAAACCTAAACTTCAGGGCTTAACTGTACATGAGCCAGATAGACTACACACCAATCATCAAAGTTAATCAAAGTTAAAGTTAACATCAATCCAGGGAGGCAGAAGGGACATTGTCGAAGTTTAACTTAATAAGACAAAAGCTGCAAAAGGAGAGAAAATCCTTTTTTAGCGTCATTGCATTTACTCCCCAGATCCTAAAAGTCTTTGCTCCGCAAAAAAAGATAACAGAGAAAAGTTTACCGATGTCAACTATACTGAACAAAAATATAAACGTAACATTTAAAGGAATTGGTCAGGGATTTGACCAAGAACCCGATGGTCACTCTGACAGAGCTCCAGAGTTCCTCTGTGGAGATGGGAGAACCTTCCAGAAGGACAGCCAAGATTGAACTCTTTGGCCTGAATGCCAATAATTGCTCCCCATCCAACCTGACAGAGCTTGAGAGGATCTGCAGAGAAGAATGACAGAAACTCCCCAAATACAGGTGTGCCAAGATTGTAGAGCCATCCCCAAGAAAACTTAAGGCTGTAATCGCACCAAAGGTGCTTCAACAAAGTGCTGAGTAAAGGGTCTGAATACTTATGCAAATGTCATATTTTTAATACATTTGCAAAAGTTTCTAAAAACCTGTTTTTGCTTTGTCATTATGGGGTATTGTGTGTAGATTGATGAAATTAGTATTGATGATTTTATGAATAAGGCTGTAACATAACAAAATGTGGAAAAAGTCAAGGGGTGTGAATACTTCCCGAACACGCAGGTGCACACTCAAACTTAACCAGTATCTCTACGCCACAGCAGACTGGCAGAATTGTTGTATTACACTAAGTTATCTTAATAGCAGTTACAGTATGGACCCACAGGGCCTTCAGGATATTACTTGTCTAATCTAACTAATCTAATAGTGAGCTGGGCTGATGTCTCTGGACCACATAGACCCCTGAGTCGACCACTGTGATGGAGGTCAGGGTCAGAGTCCCCGTGCTGACTTCCACCGAGGCACTGCCGTTGTGGCTCAGGAACACAGCCTGCTGGCCCCACTACCAGGCAAAGAACTGAACGCCCCCCACAGCCCAGCTGCCGCTCTCCAGCTGAGTGGCCGGAGACAGCGTCAGGGTCACCATGGGCCAGGTTCTCAGAGGAAAGCACCTCTACAGTACTGGAAGCTCAGCACACATGGAGAAGAGTGGAAAGATGGGTATTTAGCATCCAGTGGTCAACAATCCTGGTCCTGGAACCCACTTTTGTTCCTCTTCCAGCTAATCAGTTGCTGATTAAGACATACATTATTTGAATTCACAGATTTTCTTTATTTTGAAGTGATATTATGATGGTCAAATATGAACTTGAGGTCACTAGTCTTTTTAACATGCAATATTTTGGGGACATTTGATAGAGTCTACCTGGTAAACACAACTTTGTAATATCTTAGGCAATTATATAATACAAATAAAATAATAAGGTACTCAATCAAATAAAGTTTTCACAAACCATCTAGTCTAAAACTGTATCCACTTTAGTACAGGCTGTAATTAATAAATTCACATTTTACTGTAAACGTCTCTATTTTACACTTTCATTTCTCCATCTTCTGGACTTGAAATTCACAGTAAATGAAACTGAAACTTACCTCCCTGAGTTACTTGTAATATTGAAAAAGAAGACATGTTACCTTGTATCAAAGCCAGTAGAAGAACATGTGTGACCCTTCCTCTTGTCTCCCCATTGTGTTTTGGTGGTCTATGTGTGCACCTACTCTTTTATATTGGTATTTTGGGGTCCAGCCCTCTACACAAAAATCCCAGGAAACAAGCTAATATCATATCTTTATATGCCAGTGTCCATCATATAGTACTCGTTCTTGTCAAACTATAAAAGAGGGCTCACCTATCCCTGCTGTCTGCCTCCTTCACACTTTGATACAGCATGTATGTCACGCCTTGACCTTAGATATCTCTATTTTGGTTAGGTCAGGGTGTGACTAGGGTTGGTACTCTAGTTTTTGTATGTCTAGAGCTTTTCTATGTCTAGGGTTTTTTGTATGTCTATGTTGGCCTGATATGGTTCCCAATCAGAGACAGCTGTTTATCGTTGTCTCTGATTGGGGATCATATTTAGGTAGCCATTTTCCTCATTTGTGTTGTGGGATCTTGTCTATGTATAGTTGTCTTAGTGCACACCAGTAGCGTTTCGTTTGGTTCTTTGTTGTTTTGTTCAGTGAGTTTCGATTTATTAAAATTATGTGGAACTCTACTCACGCTGCGCCTTGGTCTGATCCTTACGACGAACGTGACAATGTAGCTTAGTGTGGCAATGGCATTGTAGTAAAGAATCATTACAAATATTTTCACTAATCAATTAGACATAAAAAAAACATAAATAGGATTACTTCTATAGTATTTAATTGTGTGTAGTTTAAGTCTATATTTTCTGACAACAGCTTTACTTACTGGTTTGGAATAGGGCTAAAGTCTCACAAAAATACCATGACAACAAAATGTGTTAAAGGTTTATTATGTAGTCAACGATTACAGAATAGAATGGTACATACTGTAAATCAAGTATCATATACCATGTCTGTGATATTGTAACATAAAACTTTAACATACAGTACCTATATCATTGACGTTCCCATTTCACAATTTTCCCAAATATTGAGAAATCTCCCTCTGTTATTCCTGGCAGTGTTTGTGTAACAAGGAAAACACATGCCTTTCACATCTCCCAGGTCAACACCTGTAGAATTGTCCAATATGTGGGGACAGGTTCCTATCAGGGAACACCTGACTACACCTATGTGTGTCTAAGCCAGATCAGGTTTGATTGATGAACAGTGGAGGAAATGGTATGCTGCCTGTCATTATCTCACGATCCAACCAAGGAGCATGAATAGAGAAGCAAACTGGTCATGTGAAAGACATTCAGCTATTCTATGAAACCAACATAAGTAGCCACATGCTGTATTACAAAGCTGTCAGGTTGAGGGTAAGAGGTCATATTAACCAACATAGAGCCCTGAGAGAGAGAGAGAGAGAGAGAGAACAGGCACCTTATGATAACAACATCAAAACATGAGAGCTGAGTTGAACAGTGGGACATTGTACTTATCTCAGTGCCTGAATGTTCTGCCTGCTCATGTAACAAGTGTTGTAATTCATATTATATATTTACACAAAATCTGAACAGTTCCCATGTCTGATATTAGTGTACATTCCTTTTGGTGGTGTCAGTGCTCTCTTAATTGTTGCACACTTCCTTCTCCTTCTGCGTTCCCCCTCATTACCATGCCCTGCCTTCTTACATCTCCCCTGTCTACCCTGTCTACTCTACACATGTAGAAGAGGTAAGTCACAGTGAAATTGTCCCATGGAAATCATAAACAATCCTACCTAATATTGAGTTGCACCCTCTTTTTCCCTCAGAACAGTCTCAATTCGTCAGGCATGGACTCTTCAAGGTCTCGAAAGCATTCCACAGGGATGCTGGCCCATGTTGACTCCAATGTGTCAAACAGTTGTGTCAAGTTGGCACGAAGTCCTTTAGGTGGTGGACTATTCTTGATACAGACAGGAAATTGTTGCGCAGGAAAAACCCAGCAGCATTGCAGTTCTTTACACACTCAAACCGGTGCGCCTGGCAGCTACTAACATTCCCCGTTCAAAGGCATTTCAATATTTTCTTCTGCTCATTTACCCTCTGAATGGCACTCATACACAATCCATGTATTAATTGTCTCAAGGCTTAAAAACCCTTCTTTAACCTGTCTCCCCCCGAGCATCTCTACTGATTGAAGTGGATTTAACAAGTTACATCAATAAGGAACCATAGCTTTCACCTGGATTCACCTAGTCAGTCTATGTTATGGAAGGACTTTTGTACACTCAGTATGTATGAAAAAGCACCATTAATTAATTTATATGGTCCCTGACATATTATTATTATGTCATCCTACCATTATATTGGGATATTCATGCATTTCATGTATTTATATACTTTTTAAAATATTGTAATCTATGAATATTATACATGTTAGCTAGCTACAGTACTTTTTACTGTACATGGTGTCATTGGACTAGCATGTGTATTCATGTCCCCTTTCCTTGTTAATGTATACTTTCCAGAGGAATTAGTGTACTGTTTATGGGCAGCACAGCATTTGTTTATGGATGTTTTTCCTTTCCTTATCAGGTATGTCATGTCCTATGCCTGTTAAAGGTCCGAAGCAGACGTTTTATCTCCATATCAAAACAATTCTGGGTAACAATTCTTTACTTTATTGTGATTGTTTTCAAGTAAAATGGTCAAAAAGAAACAGCGATAGCTTCTTAGCAAAAGGCAATTTCTCAAGCAAGAATTTTGCTAGAACTGTTTGGGAGTGGTAGTGTGGAAATATATATAAAACACAGTAGAATCTAGTTTTTGACTGCACTGGGCCTTTAAGATATTTGGAACATATATTTACTGTCCAAGGCTAGCTATATTCACAAGTTCACGTCACTACTGTACTGTACGTAACGCCTGGCTGTCATTGGGAAAGTTGGCTAGCCTAGGTCTATATGCTACTGTACATTTACATTTCATACTGTACATTGTGTTTCATTATACTGTATTTTACTGTTATGTGAAAGAAGGTTATTGTTATATTGCCCTGCCCTGTCTACTGTACTCATGTGGATGAGAGGAGTTGGTGTAGAAGGGAAGCACAGCATTTGTTTATGGGCATTTTTTCTTTCCTTTTCAGAGAATTGAAGATCAACACCAACCGTGATCCTATGGTCAGATGTAAGCCAATAAAAACACAATGCAGAGGCAATCTACACCGGTCACACCCACAATTTGGCCTGATTTACAGTATGTCTGTATAATTAATATCACTATTACTCAATGTAAATAAAGGGGTGATCATAAATTCCCCTAATATAATGTAATAATAAACCTAACCCTAATTACATGTCCACAGCCCTGCTCAACGCCATTCCCTGATAGAAGTCCCTAATGGGTGAATATGGTGGCAGTCAGGTGCTTAGGATTAGGTTTGAGCTGGGTTGTGAACATGAAGCTAGGGTTAGGGTTAGGGTTAGGGTTAGGTGCACTAACTACCAGATACTGTTTGAATAATGTTTTGGCTTCCAATAGAAGGCAAATGATGTGGTCATAGATAAAGGAGTATATCAAAACAGATGCTGGAGTATGATGCATCCAGCATAGTTTACCCTGTAAATTATAAATAACCAATGGCTTTGTGCGAGTTGTATTGATAAATGAACGCCTCCTCACTCCATGTGCCATTTCCAGGTTTGAGTTCAGCTTCAATATCTAGTTTGTGGTATTCTGGGTCAATGACAAATGGTCTCCATTGTTCAATTTCATCATGTCATGCCCTGACCAAACAGGGTAGGCAAACATGGCCTGAGGTTGACATTACCTTATCACACAGAAAGTGATTTGCCAACAAAGACATTTGAATGTGTGTGTTTGTGTTGGACATGGGGCTAGGACTGAGGTAAAGACTTGTTCAACTTGTACATCAGGTTAGCCTTTGCAATAAGTAGGGTACTGTAGCTATATGAGCCTACACACTGACAGCCTATAGTATACTATCATGTTATAAAACAACTTCTGTGTATGTAGGTCAGGCTAGTCTCATAATACCACTCCCACATAAACAAGTGATGTTATGGTGTTTAGATGGTGTGATTATAACAGCAGCTTTTCATAGGACTATTTCCTTGAAACTCAACACCCTGAGGAGACAGCAGGTTTGTCTCTTCTCCCTAATGAGGGGAGGGACAGTACAGTGTACTCTACTGGTATGTCTAGGAGTGGATCTGGAGGTATGGTGGGTCCTTCTTTTAATATAATGTGTCACTGTACAGTAGTTGGCAACTTACCCATGTCAATAAAAGACCAAAAGTGACAACTCTATACAGAGACAGGTACCAACAGTTGAAGTCAGAAGTTTACATACACTTAGGTTGGAGTCATTAAAACTCATTTTTCAACCACTCCACACATTTCTTGTTAACAAGCTATAGCTTTGGCAAGTCGGTTAGGACATCTACTTTGTGCATGACACAAGCAATTTTTCCAACAATTGTTTACAGGCAGATTATTTAACTTAATTCACTGTATCACAATTCCAGCGGGTCAGACATTTACATACACTAAGACCTTTAAACAGCTTGGAAAATTCCAGAAAATTATGTCATGGCTTTAGAAGCTTCTGATCATTTGAGTCAATTGGAGGTGTACCTGTGGATGTATTTCAAGGCCTACCTTCAAAATTTGCTTGACATCATGGGAAAATCCAAAGAAATCAGCCAAGACCTCAGAAATAAAATTGTAGGCCTCCACAAGTCTGGTTCATCCTTGGGAGCAATTTCCAAATGCCTGACGGTACCACGTTTATCTGTGTGAACAACAAGTACGCAAGTATAAACACCATTGGAACACGAAGCTGTCATACCGCTCAGGAAGGATATGCGTTCTGCCTTCTAGAGATGAACGTACTTTGGTGCAAAAAGTGCAAATAAATCCCAGAACAACAGCAAAGGACCTTGTGAAGATGCTGGAGGAAACAGGTTCAAAAGTATCTATATCCACAGAAAAACAAGTCCTATATCGACACAACCCGAAAGGCCGTTCAGCAAGGAAGAAGCCACCGCTCCAAAACCGCCATAAAAAAGACAGACTACGGTTTGCAACTGCACACGGGGACAAAGATTGTACTTTTTGGAGAAATGTCCTCTGGTGTGATGAAGCAAAAATAGAACTGTTTGGCGATATTGACCATTGTTATGTTTGGAGGAAAAAGGGGGAGGCTTGCAAGCCAAAGAATACCATCCCAACCGTGAAGCATGGGGGTGGCAGCATCATGTTGTGGGGTCGCTTTGCTGCAGGAGGGACTGGTGCACTTCACAAAATAGATGGCATCATGAGGAGGAAAATTGTGAATATTTTTTATTTTATTTTACCTTTATTTAACCAGGAAGGAATCTCATTGAGATTTAAAATCTCTTTTTCAAGAGCGTCCTGGCCAAGATAGGCAGCACCAAGACATTACGAAAATTACAGACAAACATGAAAAACTACAAGTAATCTAGACAAGTATAACAAAATCAAAAACAGCAAATTAAAAACATTGACAGGTCAGGGAATCAGTCTCAAGATCATTCATCAGTGATTTAAAAATACCAATCGGGACAAGTTCTTCCAGTTTAAAAGTATTCTGTAAGGCGTTCTAAGACGATGGCGCAGAGAACATAAAAGCCCTTTTACCAAATTCAGTTCGGACATTTGGAACAGTTAGCAGGATAAAGTCCAGCGAAAGAAGAGAGTACCCACCACATTTCTGAACAATAAAAATGCACAAATAAAAAAGGTAGTAAACCCAAAATGGCTTTGTAAATAAAAGTATACCAGTGACTGAGCCTACGAGTGACTAGAGAAGGCCAGCCAACCCTGGTATACAAAGTGCAGTGGTGCATAAGGGTTTGGCAGTTTAAAATAAATCTCAAAGTGCCTTGGTAAAGGGTGTCAATTGATCTCAATGGATCTCACTGAGCTGAAGCATTCATATATAAAATATCCCCATAGTCTAGTAAAAGCATAAATGTAGCTGATCCTAGCCTCCTTCTGGCTTCTAAAGAAAAACAGGCCTTATTCCTAAAATAAAATCCCAATTTCAGCGTAATTTTTTTGTAAGTTGCTGAATATGCAATTTAAAAGAGAGGCCGTCATCAATTAAAATTCCAAGATGTTTATATGAGGTTACAACCTCAATCTCCTTGCCCTGACAGGTAGTAATAGGTGAAAGGTTCAGAGGTCTATTTCTTCCTTTAGAAAACACCATTCGTTTAGTTTTGTCATTATTGAGGATAAGCTTCAATTGACACGGTATGTTGAAGTGTCACGATCGTCGTAAGAAGCGGACCAAAATGCAGCGTGGTATGTGTTCATGATGATACTTTAATTAAAGAAAGCACTGAACACTGAATAAAAAACAACAAATGAATAATGACCGTGACGCTATAATAAGAACTGTGCTGACACAAGCAACTAACATAGACAATCACCCACAAACAAACAGTGAAACCCAGGCTACCTAAGTATGATTCTCAATCAGAGACAACTAATGACACCTGTCTCTGATTGAGAACCATATCAGGCCAAACACAGAAACAGACAAACTAGACATCCAACATAGAATGCCCACTCAGATCACACCCTATGGTCAGGGTGTGACATGAACAGTATAAAAAGCAGTTTGCAAGTTCTGGAAAGTTTTTATAAGAGACGAGGCACAACAGTAAATAACAGTATCATCAGCATAAAAATGAAGTTGCGCATTTTGGACATTTTTGTCTAAATCATTTATATAAATAGTGAAGAGAGAGGACCAAGTACAGAGCCTTGGGCACACCATTAAAGACAGACAATTTAACAGACATAAGCCCATCAAATTGAGTGCACTGAGTTCTATCAGACAGATAGTTAGCAAACCATGCAACTGCATGCTCTGAAAGACCTACACTCGACAATCTCTGCCTTAGTATAGCATCATCAACTGTATCAAAAGCCTTAGAGAGATCAATAAAAAGTGAGACAGTGCTATTTTTTGTCAAGGGCTTCAGTGATATCATTTAAAATCTTCATGGCTGCTGTAATTGTGCTATGCTTCTTCCCGAAGCCCGATTGGTACATTGATAAAATAGAGTTAGTAAATAAAAAATATTTTAGCTGTTCACTCACAAGGGTTTCAAGTATTTTCACCAGGGGTGACAGTTTTAAGATTGGCCTATAATTATTTAAAAGAGTTGGATCTCCCCCTTTTAAAAGTGGTAGGACAAATGCTGATTTCCAGATTTTTGGAATCTCATTACATTCCAGGGTTAGATTGAACAGATATGTAAGTGGTTCAGCTATGAAATCAGCTGCCAGATTTAAAAAGCAGGGATCCAAAAGATCAGGACCTGCAGGCTTTCTCTGATCTAAGGATTTCAGGACTTTATGTACCACCTGCACTGAGAATGGCAAAAAGCTAAAGGTTTGACCAGCTCTCACTGGTTCATCCACACAGGGTTGTACAGAGACAGAGGACACTGAATCAAACAGCCTACCAGATGATGCAAAGTGCTCATTGAAACAATTCAGTTTCAGTTGTCATATACAGCAACAGAGTCCTTCCAAACACATGACTGACAAGGTACAAATCTGTCGTTCTGCCCCTGAACCCACTGTTCCTAGGCCGTCATTGAAAATAAGAATTTGTTCTTAACTGACTTGCCTAGTTAAATAAAGATAAAATAAATAAATACAAATGTAAAAAAATTAACATTACTGTTACCAGACATAGACTTTTTAGGGTCATTCAGGTGACACCATCCCAACCATGAAGCACGGAGGTGGCAGCATCATGTTGTGGGGGTGCTTTGCTGCAGGAGGGCCTGGTGCACTTCACAAAATAAATGGCTTCATGAGGGAGGAAAATTATGTGGATAAATTGAAGCAACGTCTCAAGACATCAGTCAGGAAGTTAAAGCTTGGTCGCAAATGGGTCTTCCAAATGGACAATGACCCCAATCATCCTTCCAAAGTTGTGGCAAAATGGCTTAAGGACAACAAAGTCAAGGTATTGGAGTGGCCATCACACAGCCCTGACCTCAATCCTCTAGAACCTTTGTGGGCAGAACTGAAAAAGTGTGCGCGAGCAAGGAGGCCTAAAAACCTGACTCGGTTACACCAGCTCTGTCAGGAGGAATGGGCCAAAATTCACCCAACTGATTGTGGGAAGCTCGTGGAAGACTACCCGAAACGTTTGACCCAAGTTAAACAATTTAAAGACAATGCTACATATTGCTACATGCTACTAATTGACTGTATGTAAACTTCTGACCCACTGGAAATGTGATGAAATAAATAAAAGCTGAAATAAATCATTCTCTCTACTATTATTCTGACATTTCACATTCTTAAAATAAAGTGGTGATCCTAACTGACCTAAGTAAGACAGGGAATTGTTACTAGAATGAAATGTCAGGAATTGTGAAAACTGAGTTTAAATGTATTTGGCTAAGATCTGTGTAAACTTCTGACTTCAACTGTATTACCACACTCGTCTGGGAGTATATTTTACAAGGTCATCTCAACAGCAACAAAGTACATAAATAATACAAATAATTATATTACAGTACGTATTGCAAATAAGGAAATATTACATAGATAATTTCTCATCATTATCCACTGCATGTGAATTATAAACATAATTCACTGGAAACTTCCAATGACTCAACTATCATTATGCCATAACATAGGAAACATTCTTACATTCTTATATTCTTATTCTGAGAAATTAGCATTCTTATTGGACATGATGAAGAATTTCCAAACGTTGGTTCCTGTTTTATTGTTCATTCTGAAGGTGAACCTGGTCTCAATCAATGTTCTCCTCTGTCCTTCCCATCGTCTGTAGTCTTATAGCGCCCCCACTAGGGATCCAGCAGGAACAGCAGTCCCATACAGAGGACCAGTCCTAAAACTCCAGTCAGCCTCTGTTTCAGATCCTGATACTGTGGGTCCTGCATGAGGGAAAAATAACATGACTTCAGTCTGGGATTTTGGAGATGATGGAAACTGTCTAAAACAGTATTTTACCATGTAGTACGCATGTATTCTAGCTAGGATAAAAAACAAAGCATTTCAATTTAAATATTAGGATTTAACAGTACCTACAACTGGGTTTAAGCATGAGTTAATAGATTTTGTACCATGATAACTTGGTGATAATAGTGTAGGAATATTTTATGAGGGATATTATTATATAAGGTGAAGTGTAGTGTAGTTTTACAATATGGTGAATCAGTTGTTTGGAATTATGATAGTAATTGATTATCTACCTTTATGCATGGCTGAATGAATGTGGTCAGTTCATCATTAAATCTGCCAAAGAGTAATCAGCCTCCATCCTGGGTTTGTCTGAAGAGTCATCTATTCACAATCTAAAGAACCCTCAAACTACAATCACAAAACTGCCATTGCAAGATTAGATTCTGCAGTGAAGCTTCCTTTTATCACACAATAAAACAGGAGTGACTACCTGTGACCTTCATTGTATTGGAGGCCTCTGCAGAGCGTCCAGCTGCTGTGTTCTCCACCACACAGGTGAAGGTCTGGATCGTACCAGGTACCGACGGGATCCATTTCAGGATGTTCCTGTTCACGGAGAGGTAGGTGCTAGTGAGGATACCCCCCCTCAATGGCCAGCGGATGGAGCAGTCCAGGTCGACAGTGCAGTTCACCTTGCAGGTAAAGGTGTATTCCCTCCCAGGCAACACTGTGTCAGGGCCACTGATACTAACACTCCAATGATGAACTGTCAGCAAAGGAAGAAAATGTCAGCAAAATAGCTTTGCCTCTACATTTCTTTTAAGGAAAATTGGAGAGCATCACCCATATTCGCTGATTCTGCCAAATGAAGCGTAGGCGTTACATCTTATACCTTGCTTTCAGCCATGTTTGCCATAGTCACCTCGCACTGATAGAAGCCACCATCAGATGACAGCAGGGAGTTGAAGTGGAGGGAGGTGTTGTGTTCCAACAGGTTTATCCTGGCGTCTGGAGCTACAACCTGGCCGTCTTGTACCAAAGCACTGGCGGGCCTGGGAAGGAGCCGTCACAGTCCAGGCTGAAGGATTGGTTGAGGACGGGGAGAGGGAGCTGTGGGCTGGGCCTCACGGACACTGAGCCTGGAACACACAGATGGGAAATCCAGAGGTGTGATTGGAGTTGTTTAGTGTTAGGGATCTTAGGCATATTCAATCAGGGCAGATATCTGTTTTTTCCATACTGCGCTTTCTCAAGAGCGCTTGAAAGAGAAAATACACATTTCTGTGGACGGACTGTAAGGACAATGGACTATAAAGTATTCTTATTTTCTTTTCACCGCAGTGTGTCGCATAGGATGGAAGGAGTTGACACTAGATTTATAAATCTGTAATACAGGTTGCAGTGATGGCTGCAGTAGTGTGAGCCTCTGTAGATCTGTTGGTAGAGCTCTTGCAACACCAGGATAGTGGAATGCATTTCTGGGACCACATGCACGCATGATTGTAAGTTAAAAACAAATAAATCTCTTACTTTTCACCTCCAAGATTGTGGTTATGCTCTTGGAGCTCCCACTCTCTGTGTTTACCGCAGTACACTGCAGCTCCACAATGCGGTCCAGACCGTTTGGGGTCCAGGTCAACTCACTCCCATTGAAAGTGTGCCCCTTGAGCAGCCAGGTGTAGGTGCATCCTGGGATGCAGTTGGAGGCCAACATAGGACAGGCCTGTTATTAAATCAGGACCACCTGCAAGGGAGATTGATTTACTATACACTTCATTGTTACAGCATAAAAATCACTGTCACAATGTCATAACAAAATAGCGAACATATAACACAATGCTAAACACTATGATACTAAACATATAGTAAAATGTGGCTCTATATAATTGTGAGTTAACATAATTGCTTTGGTGGTAAAAGTAAGAGATTAGAGGTAGTCTAATCACTTACTGTGTTGTTACCTAAGGGTAGGTAACAACACATCCGCCATGCTGATCCTCAACACAGGGGCCCCTCAAAGGTGCGTGCTCAGTCCCCTACTGTACTACCTGTTCACTCATGACTGTATGGCCAGGCACGACTCCAACACCATCATCAAGTTTGCCGATGACACAACAGTGGTAGGCCTGATCACCAACAATAATGAGACTATAGGGAGGAGGGCAGAGACCTGGGAGTGTGGTGCCAAGACAACAACCTCTCCCTCAACGTGATCAAGACAAAGAAGATGATTGTGGACTACAGGAAAAGGAGGACCAAGCATGCCCCCATTTTCATTGATGGGGCTGTAGTGGAGCATGTTGAGAGCTTCAAGTTCCTTGCTGTCCACATCACTAACAAACTATCATGGTCCAAATACACTAAGACAGTCGTAAAGAGGGCACGACAAAGCCTAGGACCATGCCCCAGGACTACCTGACATGATGACTCCTTGCTGTCCCCAGTCCACCTGACCGTGCTGCTGCTCCAGTTTCAACTGTTCTGCCTTATTATTATTCGACCATGCTGGTCATTTATGAACATTTGAACATCTTGGCCATGTTCTGTTATAATCTCCACCCGGCACAGCCAGAAGAGGACTTGCCACCCCACATAGCCTGGTTCCTCTCTAGGTTTCTTCCTAGGTTTTGGCCTTTCTAGGGAGTTTTTCCTAGCCACCGTGCTTCTACACCTGCATTGCTTGCTGTTTGGGGTTTTAGGCTGGGTTTCTGTACAGCACTTTGAGATATCAGCTGATGTACGAAGGGCTATATAAATACATTTGATTTGATTTTTGATTTGATTTATTCCCACTCAGGAGACTGAAAAGATCCTCAAAAGGTTCTACAGCTATACAATCAAGAGCATCCTGACTGGTTACATCACTGCCTGGTATGGCAACAGCTTGGCCTCTGACCCCAAGGCACTACAGAGGGTAGTGCATATGGACCAGTACATCACTGGGGCCAAGCTTCCTGCCATCCAGGACCTCTAAACCAGGCGATGTCAGAGGAAGGCCATAAAAACTGTCAAAGACTCCATCCACCTTAGTCATAGACTGTACTCTCTGCTACAGCACAGCAAGCGGTACCGGAGCGCCAAGTCTAGGTCCAAAAGGCTTCTTAACAGCTTCTACACCGAAGCCATTATACACGCCTCAACCATCTTGTATAGAGATTCCAGGTTGCTAAAACATTTTGTTTTTATTTCCTTGTTACCTTACTCAAAGAGTAGGCTGGTTTAAATGAAAGTGTGTACTCTAGAACGTATTGGGAGAGTTCAGATTTGTGTAAAATGCCTTCCTCTCTTTCCTCATCCGTTCATGACCGCTACTGATACCAAACTTGTCCTGATGCCCCAAAACAGAATGTTTCAGTTGACGACCATCAATAGTTGATTATATTGAATCATGTGTGTTAGAGTTGGGCTGGAACAAAAGCCTACACACTACCCTGTAGTCAACCCCTGTGGTTTTTGTATGATATCCCCCTGGTTAACTGGGTCACTGGAGTTCTTTACTGATCAAGATCCCTGACCTCTTGGCAATACTGTGGTAGTCAGTGACAAAACTTACTGGACGTTACCGTCACTGTAATCTAGTTCCCCTGCTGTGCCCAGTAGCCCGGGGACGAGGTTACCGTCAATGTAATCTAGTTCCCCTGCTGTGCCCAGTAACCCGGGGACGAGGTTACCGTCACTGTAATCTAGTTCCCCTGCTGTGCCCAGTAACCCGGGGACGAGGTTACCGTCACTGTAATCTAGTTCCCCTGCTGTGTGCAGTAACCCGGGGACGAGGTTACCGTCACTGTAATCTAGTTCCCCTGCTGTGCCCAGTAGCCCGGGGACGAGGTTACCGTCACTGTAATCTAGTTCCCCTGCTGTGCCCAGTAGCCCGGGGACGAGGTTACCGTCACTGTAATCTAGTTCCCCTGCGGTGCCCAGTAGCCCGGGGATGAGGTTACCGTCACTGTAATCTAGTTCCCCTGCTGTGCCCAGTAGCGCGGGGATGAGGTTACCGTCACTGTAATCTAGTTCCCCTGCTGTGCCCAGTAGCCCGGGGACGAGGTTACCGTCACTGTGATCTAGTTCCCCTGCTGTGCCCAGTAGCCCGGGGATGAGGTTACCGTCACTGTAATCTAGTTCCCCTGCTGTGCCCAGTAGCCCGGGGACGAGGTTACCGTCACTGTGATCTAGTTCCCCTGCTGTGCCCAGTAGCCCGGGGACGAGGTTACCGTCACTGTAATCTAGTTCCCCTGCTGTGCCCAGTAGCCCGTGGACGAGGTTACCGTCACTGTAATCTAGTTCCCCTGCTGTGCCCAGTAGCCCGGGGACGAGGTTACCGTCACTGTAATCTAGTTCCCCTGCTGTGCCCAGTAGCCCGGGGACGAGGTTACCGTCAATGTAATCTAGTTCCCCTGCTGTGCCCAGTAGCCCGGGGACGAGGTTACCGTCACTGTAATCTAGTTCCCCTGCTGTGCCCAGTAGCCCGGGGACGAGGTTACCGTCACTGTAATCTAGTTCCCCTGCTGTGCCCAGTAGCCCGGGGACGAGGTTACCGTCACTGTGATCTAGTTCCCCTGATGTGCCCAGTAGCCCGGGGATGAGGTTACCGTCACTGTAATCTAGTTCCCCTGCTGTGCCCAGTAGCCCGGGGACGAGGTTACCGTCACTGTAATCTAGTTCCCCTGCTGTGCCCAGTAGCCCGGGGACGAGGTTACCGTCACTGTAATCTAGTTCCCCTGCTGTGCCCAGTAGCCCGGGGACGAGGTTACCGTCAATGTAAAGGAGTGCAAGGTGTGTCTGAGCTGATGTGTTTGCAGGTGTGACCAGGAGCCACCAGGGGGTGATCAGGTTGCAGTATGTTCTATGACCTACTGTTTTACCTGACTACACCATGGACTGCACCAAAGATGTTCTATTATATTGACAACACAGTCGAGTAACCGTTGTAACAATGGAAATACATGTCCTCAAAGATGGAAGGCAGGCGGGAGAAGGCGAGATCAGGTGGGAACATTCTAGCCAATGAGAAGGCAAATGCAAGTGTGAACGGGAGTGAAGAATCCAAAATACCACGTATGTCCACTTATATCAGTGCATTCTTAACAATCTAACATTACAAAACTTCTATTCAGTTTTGTACCACTCTTTCTGTAGCCACCCAAAATATTTGGACACCTTTATAGCCTCATTAGTACAGGGAGGGTTATGTTGACATACTGTAACGTCCTGGATTTCAACATCTGACTCACAAAATGATATTTATTCAAACATTCTTCATTCTTTATACACGTCTCAGTCATCGTGTGCTGAGAAACATTGACTAGAGATTTCAGGTAGTTAATAGATGATGTGTTTATTGTTTCCCTGTTTCCTTATAGAGTGGGCTGGTTTAAATGATGACTTCAACACTACTATGTGAGTTCAGACTTGTGTAAAATGCCTTCCTCTCTTTCCTCATCCATTCATGACTGCTACGGCTACTGTAGCCAACCCCGGTGGTTTGTGTATGACATCCCTGTGGTTAACTGGGTCGAAGTCAAGTTCCCTGACCTCTTAGCATAGCTGTGTTAATCAGCGACTAAAATGACTGGAAGTTACCGTCACTGTAATCTCGTTCCGCAGTAACCTGTGAATGATGTTACCATCACCGGGTTAAAGGTTAAAGGGATTGACTTATTGTATGTCGTCCCTTTAGCTAAAGAGCACCATCTTATTTAATACTGGTTGTTGCATTCAGAAGAGAACAACATTAAATACAGCATCCTCAACTTAAAAAAAATATCAATATCACCAGAGGGCACAGACATGATTCAGCAACTGGCGATGAACCAAAACTAAACAGGTTGCTATGCCAGTCCAGTCTTCATGGTCCTCATAAATATGACTCCAAAGAGTAAAGGTTGACATGTAAAGCAGCAGGTGGAATGGAAATGGGACTAGGTCCGGACCAACACAATACATGTTGCAATTTACCAGCACATTGTAAAAGGGTTGCAATGCTGCATTATTCCTGGCAGTGACCCTTGTTTACACAACATTTGCCTTTTATGGGCTTTGCATGGTATCATCCATAAACCTCTTCCTCCCTCCTCTCTCTCTCTCACTCTCCCTCCCTCTGTTTCTCTCTCTCTCTTCTTTAGGATAGCATGAATACAACTTGAGTTATTGAGGGGAACTTAGAACTTCTTCAGCATTTGATGCTAATCATTTCTTAACTACACTTTCAGTAACTGCAGTCTTTGGGTTTGATATAAAGGGAACATGTATAGTTGGTCAAGAATGTTGCTTTTGTCTCTTCTCGTGAAAAGCCACAAATAGTTGCACAAACTGTTGTTCACTGCTGGAAACCATGATGCAATTTGACCTTCTGAAAATAAGAAAATAAAAAACAAAAACAGAACTGAACTGAACCAAAAAAATCCACTAATATCCTTGTTTTACATCCTTCATACTGATATACAGTTTGATCCACTGTCTCCAGGTGTGATTCCACAGGTAGAGCACGGTACAGTATGACGGTGTTGCTTATGCTTCCTGTGCCACTGTATTATTGGTTTTAAATATGGAATGAAAGTTAGTTATTTTGTGGAATAATATCCAGTGCTCTAAAATTGGATGAATTGGTATCTCAGGGGAAATTCAAAAGGCTGATTGAGGACCTTTTTACTGAAGAATGTGTTTGTTTTCTATGATTGTGTTTTGCTTTTCGTTATTTATGCAAATATTGATATGAATATTGATGTGAATATTGGTATGCGTATTGATGCCTCATCTGTCAAATAAATCTTGACACAAAATGATCAAAATGAAGGTTAAATAAATACAAAACATACACTGAATTAAAAAAAATAAACACAACATGTGTTGAACATCCCAGAAATGTTCCATGTGCACAAAACGCTTATTTCTCCAAATGTTGTGAACATATTTGTTTACATCCCTGTTAATGAGCATTTCTCCTTTGTCAAGAAAATCCATTGACCTGGCAGGTGGGGCATATCAAGAAGCGGATTAAAAAGCATGATCATTGGAGGTGCACCTTGTGCTGGGGACAATAAAAGGCTACTTTAAAAATGTGCAGTTTTGTCACACAACACAATGCCACAGATGCTTAACGTTTTGAGGGAGGCTGCAATTGGAATGCTGACTGCAGGAATGTCCACCAGAGCTGTTGCCAGATAATTGAATGTTCATTTATCTACCATAAGCTGCCTCCAGTGTCATTTGATAGAATTTGTCAGTATGTCCAACCGGCCTCACAACCACAGACCACGTGTAACCACGTTTTCTTTGTTGTTACTATGTTCAACATTGTAGAATAATAGTGAAGACAGCACAACTATGAAATAACACATGGAATCATGTAGTCACCAAAAAAGTGTTAAACAAATAAAGATATATTTTATATTTGACATTCTTCAAATAGCCACCCTTTGCCTTGATGACAGCTTTGCACACCTTTGGCATTCTCTCAACCAGCTTCATGGAGTAGTCACCTGGAATGCATTTCAATTAACAGGTGTGCCTTGTTAAAAGTTACATTGTCAAATTTCTTTCCTTCTTAATGTGTTTGAGCCAGTCAGTTGTGTTGTGACGAGGTAGGGGTGTAAACAGAAGATAGCCCTATTTGGTAAAAGACCAAGTCCATATTATCGCAAGAACAGCTCAAATAAGCAAAGAGAAATGACAGTCCACCATTACCTTAAGACGTGAAGGTCAGTCAATACGGAACATTTCAAGAACTTAGAAAGTATCTTCAAGTGCAGTTGTAAAAACCATCAAGCACTATGATGAAACTGGCTCACATGAGGACCGCCACAGGAATGGAAGAGCCAGAGTTACCTCTGCTGCAGAGGATAAGTTCATTAGAGTTACCAGCCTCAGAAATTGCAGCCCAAATAAATACTTTACAGAGTTCAAGTAACAGACACATCTCAACATCAACTGTTCAGAGGAGACTGTGTGAATCAGGCCTTCATGGTCGATTTGCTGCAAAGAAATCACAACTCAGGGACAACAATAATAAGAAGAGATTGCTTGGGCCAAGGAACACGAGCAATGGACATTAGACCGGTGGAAATTTGTCCTTTGTTCTGTTATGTACCATTTTTTTATTTTTGGTTCCAACTGCTGTGTCTTTGTGAGACGTGGTGTGGTGAACAGATGATCTTTGTATGTGTATTTTCCATGGTGAAGCATGGAGGAGGAGGTGATATGCTGTGGGGGTTCTTTAATGGTGACACTGTCTGTGATTTATTTAGAATGCAAGGCACACTTAACCTGCATGCCTACCACAGCATTCTACAGCGATACGCCATCCCATCTTGTTTGGGCTTAGTGGGACTATCATTTATTTTTCAACAGGACAATAAGAGAAGGAGAGTGAAGGAGTGCTGCACACAATCCCCCCACCTCAACCAAATTGAGATGGTTTGGGATGAGTCAGACCGCAGAGTGAAGGAAAAGAAGCCAACTAGACTGTTGCAAAAGCATTCCAGGTATATCTGGTTGAGAGAATGCCAAGTGTGCAAAGCTGTCATCAAGGCAAATGGTGGCTATTTGAAGAATATCAAATATAAAATACATTTTGATTTGTTTAACACTTTTTTGGTTACTATATGATTACATATGTGTTATTTCATAGTTTTGATGTCTTCACTATTATTCTACAATGTAGAAAATGGTTTGGGAATCTCCTGAACAATACCAGTGTCTACATACGTGAAAACGGCCCATTTCTAAGTTTTGTAGAAAAATATATATAGCTAAAAAGTTCTACCCAATGATTATCCTCAAACAATGATTTTCAAACATTGTGAAATTTGAGGAGACGTGAGAGCAAGAAAATGACCCTCCCCCTGGCCAGAAACTGTTTGTAGGTTTTGAAAATCCCTGGTATGATCCTTGGTATGGCCATCTTAAAACATACCATCTGTCAGTTTAGTAGAAACCCATCACCCCGCCTGTCACACAGAACCAGTTATATCTTTCGTATTTTTTTCGGTTGAGTTTCAGGAGATTCAATTGCAACCAAATGACCACATTAGCGCTCATGGCACTTGACAGAAATACATTTGTCGTCGCTGAGTAGCCAAGGCAACAGTCTGTTGTAAATACTTGACAAGATAAGGTGTGTGTGCAAGCTCAATATAATATTCTCTTCCTGGTGCAAAGTCCCTCAGCCTTACAGTAAAAAGGCCACGCATACTGCCCCAGGTTATAAACCTGGTTAAATGTCAGACTGTGGATTAGCAGAAACAATGCCAAGATATACAACGTTGGCTACCATAAGCTTGGCTCTGGTGCCGTTTAAACTATTACTGTATATTATCTTATAGTTATTTTATAACTACTATACTACTACTATATGACCCATCTTCTTCTACATTGTGTGATGAGATATTTATATGTGATGATCATTATAGTCTTATACAACGATAGTATCTACTATACTGATCATGATATCTGATAGACAGACAAGATATGTCACCCAATGTGCAGCTCTTTCTACATGAAATGGCCACATCAAAATAACAAAAGCAGCTCAGTCGCTTATCTGTGCACCTGCATGATGTCCATACCATAAACAAGGGACATATTATACATTGGTATTACATTCATCTGAGTTAAACAAATGTGCTATCAAAGCTGAGAAAACAGAAATGCATGACATTTAAATGCATGACATGACAGTACATAGTACCTGGTTTCCTTTCCCCCTCCATTAGCAGAATGTGTATATGCTGGGATGACACACAAACAGCAGTTAGAGATGGGACTGTATTTTACAGTACTGTAGGTTTTACAATCATGTCACAATAATCAACTTGGTCCATACTTACACCTTCAATCAAATCATTGCCTTAGATTACAGGCATTGGTAGGTTAATTTGTATTTTGTGTGTCTGTAGAAGAGTATGGTAAGCAGGAGCAGAGAGATAGGTTTGTTTTCCCAAAATATTTCCAGATCTGGGCACTAGATAAATGGAGATTCATTTACTATTTGATAGTAGTAGTACACAGTGCAGAAATAGATTTAGACCAAAGGTCATCAAGTTCTCTTTCCTGGGCCTCCTGAGAGGCGCAGTGGTTCCATGGAACTGCATCGCAGTGCTAGCTGTGCCACTAGAGATTCTGGGTTCGAGTCCAGGCTCTGTCGCAGATGGCTGCGACCGGGAGTGTCAGGGTATGCGTGAAGGGCTGTGGGAAGTCAGGAGCAGGAGAGCAGATAGTTGGTAGTAACACGGAGCCATTTATTTGGCGAACCTAAAGCACACGGCACAAACGAACGCGAAATACAAAATACGGGTTAAACATAACCCAGCGCAACCAGCCTAAACTGAGCATACATAAACACAGATAAACAATACCACACAAAGACATGGAGGAAACAGAGGGTTAAACACACAACACATAATAAGGGAAATGAGAACCAGGTGTGTGGAAAAACGAGACAAAACAAATGGAAAATGAAAAATGGATCGGCGATGGCTAGAAGACCGTCGACGTCGACCGCCGAACACCACCCGAACAAGGAGAGGCATCGACTTCGACAGAAGTCGTGACAGTACCCCCCCCCCCCCCTCCCCCAACGCGCGGCTCCAGCAGCACGTTGACACCGGCATCGGGGACGACCCGGAGGACGAGGCGCAGGGCGATCCGGGTGGAGACGGTGGATCTCTCGTAGCAGAGAAGGATCCAACACGTCCTCCACCGGAACTCAGCATCTCTCCTCTGGACCATACCCCTCCCAGTCCACGAGGTACTGAAGGCCCCACGCCCGACATCTCGAATTCAGTACGGAATGCACGGAGTACGCCGGGGCCCCCTTGATGTCCAGAGGGGGCGGAGGAACCTCCCGCACCTCAGACTCCTGGAGCGAGCCACCACCGGCCTGAGGAGGGACACATGGAACGAGGGGTTAATGTGGTAATCGGGTGGAAGCTGTAACCTATAACATTCCTCGTTGACTCTCCTCAGGACTTTAAATGGCCCCACAAACCACAGACCCAGCTACCGGTAGGGCAGGTGGAGGGGCAGGTGGAGGGTCGAGAGCCAGACCCGGTTCCCCGGTGCGAACACTGGGGTCTCACTGCGGTGACGGTCTGCGCCCACTTTCTGGCGCAGCACGGCGGACAAGGTGGACATGGGCGGCGTCCCATGTTTCCTCCGCACGCCGGAACCCATCGTCCACCGCAGGAACCTCGGTCTGACTCTGATGCCAAGAAGCCAGAACCGGCTGATACCCCAATACACACTGAAAGGGGGTGAGGTTAGTGGAGGAGTGGCAGAGCGAGTTCTGGGCCATCCCTGCCCAGGGAATGAACGCTGCCTACTCCCCCGGCCGGTCCTAGCAGTAGTACCTCAGAAACCAACCCACATCCTGGTTTACTCTCTTCACCTGCCCGTTACTCTCGGGGTGAAAACCTGAGTTAAGGCTGACCGAGACCCCCAGACGTTCCATGAACGCCTTCCAGACCCTTGAAGTGAACTGGGGACCTCGATCAGACACTATAGCCTCAGGCACCCCGTAGTGCCGGAAGACGTGCGTAAACAAGGCCTCCGCAGTCTGTAGGGCCTTAGGGAGATCGGGCAGAGGGAGGAGACGGCAGGACTTATCCACAACGACAAGAAATTATCCACAACGACCAGGATCGTGGTGTTTCCCTGTGATGGGGGAAGATCGGTCAGGAAATCGATCGACAAGTGTGACCATGGCCGCTGTGGAATGGGTAAGGGGTGTAACTTACCTCTGGGTACGTGCCTAGGAGCCTTACACTGGGCACACCGAGCAGGAGGAAACATAAACCCTCACGTCCTTAGCCAAAGTGGGCCACCAGTACTCCGCTCAGACAGCGCACTGTCCGACCGATGTGTGGGCCCAATAGATCAGCCGGTCACGGACAGCAGACGGAACGTACAGACGCCCAGCGGGACAATCGAGGGGAGCGGGCTCTGTACGCAATGCCTGCTCAATGTCCGCGTCCAGCTCCCACACTACCGGCGTCACCAGGCAGGAGGCCTGGTATGGGAGTGTGATCCATGGGCCGCTCCTCTGTGTAATACAGCCGGGACAGTGTGTCTGCCTTCACGTTCTGGAAACCTGGTCTGTAAGAAAGGGTGAAAACAAAACGGGTGAAAAACATGGCCCACCTTGCCTGGCGCGGGTTCAGTCTCCTCGCCGCCCGGATGTACTCCAGATTGCAGTGGTCAGTCCAGATGAGAGAGCACAGCTCCTATCCCAACCTCGGATGCATCCACCTCCGCTATGAATGCTAAAGAGGGATCCGGATGAGTCAGCACGGGAGCCAAGGGGTAAAAAAAGCCCTCAGGCGACTAAAAGTCCTGTCCGCCTCAGCTGTCCACTGCAAGAACACCGGGCCCCCCTTCAGCAGTGAGGTAATGGGAGCCGCTACCTGACCAAAACCTTGGATAAACCTCCAGTAGTAGTTGGCAAACCCTAAGAACCGCTGCACCTCCTTTACTGTGGTGGGAGTCGGCCAATTACTCACGGCTGCAATGCGGTCACTCTCCATCTCCACCGCATTGCGTCCAACAACAACATTGACGAATACTCTAATTCGATGAGCGAGTGCATCGGTGATGTCGTACCCACAGCAACGATTAAAACATTCCCAAACTAGAAACTGCGGATTGATGGCAGCATTCGCGCGAAACTGAAAGCGCGAACCACTGCTTTTAACCAGGGCAAGATCACCGGAAACATGACCGAATACAAACAGTGTAGCTATTCCCTCCGCAAGGCAATCAAACAAGCTAAGCGTCAGTATATAGACAAAGTAGAGTTGCAATTCAACGGCTCAGACACAAGAGGTATGTGACAGGGTCTACAGTCAATCACGGATTACAAAAAGAAAACCAGCCCCGTCGCGGACCAGGATGTCTTGCTCCCAGACAGACTAAATAACTTCTTTGCTCGCTTTGAGGACAATACAGTGCCACTGACACGGCCCGCTACCAAAACCTGCAGACTCTCCTACACTGCAGCCAACGTGAGTAAAACATTTAAACGTGTTAAGGCTGCAGGCCCAGACAGCATCCCCAGCCGCGTTCTCAGAGCATGCGCAGACCAGCTGGCTGGTGTGTTTACGGACATATTCAATCAATCCTCATCCCAGTCTGCTGTTTCCACATGCTTCAAGAGGGCCACCATTGTTCCTGTTCCAAAGAAAGCTAACGTAACTGAGCTAAACAACTACCGCCCTGTAGCACTCACTTCCGTCATCATGAAGTGCTTTGAGAGGCTAGTCAAGGACCATATAAACTCCACCCTACCTGACACCCTAGACCCACTCCAATTTGCTTACCGCCCCTATAGGTCCACAGACAACGCAATCGCAACCACACTGCACACTGCCCTAACCCATATGGACAAGAGGAATACCTATGTGAGAATGCTGTTCGTCGACTACACCTCAGCATTTAACCCCATAGTACCCTCCAAACTCATCATCAAGCTCCAGTAGTTTCAGCCACAGGTCAAAGAGACACAGATACAGATACAGTAAATCAAACGGGTCAGGGGGACATCCCACAAACCTTATATTTTTCCCCTTTCTTGCTGTTTATGGTTGTGGTTTCCCCTCAGTGGGTTGTGACTAGTAATTGACCATATAGCACATTGGAGTGACATTTAGAACTACTCCTTCAGATACTATTGAACATGTGGTGTTGTCCAACGTACACGTACTGCATATTAATCTGTTATACACTCCTTCTAATAAGAACTTAGCAACAACCAAATAAGACTTAATTTGTTTACTTACAGTATCTGAAATAACTGGCAACTCTTTGGGGCAGCAGGTAGCCTAGTGGTCAGAGTGTTGGGCCAGTAACTGAAAGGTTGCTGGATTGAATTCCAGAGCTGACAAGGTAAAACAATCTGTTGTTCTACCCCTGAACAAGGCACTTAACCCACTGTTCCCTGGTAGGGTGTCACTGTAAACTCAGCAAAAAAAGAAACGTCCTCCCACTGTCTCAACTTAATTTATTTTCAGCAAACTTAACATGCCTAAATATTTGTATGAACATAACAAGACTCAACAACTGAGACATAAACTGAACAAGTTCCACAGACATGTGACTAACAGAAATTGAATAATTGGTCCTGAACAAAGGGGGGGTCAAAATCAAAGGTAAGTCAGCATCTGGTGTGGCCACCATCTGCATTAAGTACTGCAGTGCATATCCTCCTCATGGACTGCACCAGATTTGCCAGTTCCTGCTGTGAGATGTTACCCCACTCTTCCACCAAGGCACCTGCAAGTTCCCAGACATTTCTGGGGGGAATGGCCCTAGCCCTCACCCTCCAATCCAACAGGTCCCAGACATGCTCAATGGGATTGAGATCCGGGCTCATCGCTGGCCATGGCAGAACACTGCCATTCCTGTATTGCAGGAAATCGCGCACAGAACGAGCAGTATGGCTGGTGGCATTGTAATTCTCGAGGGTCATGTCAGGATGAGCCTGCAGGAAGGGTACCATATGAGGGAGGGATTGCCTGCAATGACATCAAGCTCAGTTTGATGATGCTGTGACACACCGCCCCAGACCATGACGGACCCTCCACCTCCAAATCGATCCCGCTCCAGAGTACAGGCCTCGGTGTAACGCTCATTGCTTTGACGATAAATGCGAATCCGACCATCACCCCTGGTGAGACACAACCACGACTCATCAGTGAAGAGCACTTTTTGCCAGTCCTGTCTGGTCCAGCAATGGTGGGTTTGTGCCCATATGCGACGTTGTTACCGGTGATGTCTGGTGAGGCCTACAGGCCTACAAGCCCTCAGTCCAGCCTCTCTCAGCCTATTGCGGACAGACTGAGCAATGATGGAGGGATTGTGCGTTGCTGGTGTAACTTGGGCAGTTGTTGTTGTCATCCTGTACCTGTCCCGCAGGTGTGATGTTCGGATGTACCGATCCTGTGCAAGTGTTGTTACATGTGCTCTGCCACTGCGAGGACAATCAGCTGTCCATCCTGTCTCCCTGTAGCGCTGTCTTAGGCATCTCACAGTACGGACATTGCAATTTATTGCCCTGACCACATCTGCAGTCCTCATGCCTCCTTGCAGCATGCCTAAGGCATGTTCACACAGATGAGCAGGGACCCTGGGAAGATTTCCTTTGGTGTTTTTCAGAGTCAGTTGAAAGGCCTCTTTAGTGTCCTAAGTTTTCACAACTGTGACATTAGCTGTTAGTGTCTTAACGACCGTTCCACAGGTGCATGTTCATTAATTGCTTATGGATTGTTGTGGGAAACCTTTTATAATGAAGATCTGTGAAGATATTTGGATTTTTACAAATTATCTTTGAAAGACAGGGTCCTGAAAAGGGGACATTTCTTTTTTTGCTGAGTGTAAATACGAATGTGTTCTTAAAACCTCTTAAAGAGACTGCGAATTTTCTCAGCTTTTTGTTAAAAATCGCGCAAAATTTCAACGTCCTGCTACTCATGCCAGGAATATAGTATATGCATATGATTAGTATGTGTGGATAGAAAACACTCTGAAGTTTATAAAAGTGGTTAAATCATGTCTGTGACTATAACAGAATGTGTGTAGGAGGCAAAATCCCAAGGAAAACTGTTCACAAAAAACACAAAAAAAATATCCCTCCGCCAGTCTCTGTATTGTCTATGGCAAGGGAAAATAGATAGCGTCCAGGTTACAGTTCCTACAGCTTCCACACGATGTCGCCAGTACTGGCAATTGGGTTGAAGTTTATCCTTGGTTAAATGAGAAATAGGCACTTCCTGTCGTCGAGTACACCGGAGGAAGTTATGAAAGGGAGAATATGGACCATGATTTCAAGACTCACTGCTATTGAATACAGATCGCCCCGTGATCAATTTGATCGATTATTAATGTTTACTAATACCTAAAGTTGGATTACAAAAGTAGTTTGAAGTGTTTTGTCAAAGTTTATAGGCAACTTTTTTAATTTTAAAAAATGACGTTGCGTTTTGGAACGGTGCTTTTTCATGGATCAGACGGGTTTCATAAATGGACATTTTGGGTATACATGGATGGATTTAATCTAAAAAAAGACCCAATTGTGATGTTTATGGGACATATAGGAGTGCCAACAAAGAAGCTCGTCAAAGGTAATGAATGTTTTATATTTTATTTCTGCGTTTTGTGTAGCGCTGGCTAAGCTGAGTTGTATCGAGTACTATTAGTTGTCACTATGAAATTTCCGCTGATGTTGATCACTGTACAGGGACAGCAGCCATAAAAGGCTGACTTGCCTAGTCAAAGAAAGGTAAACATTTTTAAAAGTTTGATCAACACGCATAGCTATTGAAAAGCTAACCCAATAAATTGAACTCATAGACACCAATCGTACAGAGCAAGGATATTTTTGTATATTGCTGCCTTTTTGGTAAAAGAGATGTGTCATCTCAACGGCATCACGTCTATGAATAAAGGATTAAATGGATAAAAAATATTTATTTGAGATTCTGTTAAATGAAGAGTTACATGAGGTTGATGAGACAGTGTTATATCAGTACATCTGGTGTGTTTTGCAGGCCCTGAATGGAGAAAGCACTAAAACTGAATTATATTTGCATAATTCCGTTTTTCCAATCGATTCAATGAGCTTTGATAGTGCAATAATAAATAAACAAACAAACACTCTGCTATGGTGACAACCTGTATAATGAGTCTCAACATAGATATGGACAAAAATGCAAACACTAACTACATTAGCATTTTGTCTCCCTTTCAAAATCGTTAATATGCTCTTTCCCCTGAATCTGTCACACATCCAACCTTTTAGTTGCATTCTGTAATACTCAATGTCAAACGTGATGTACCGTATAACTGCATCTTTGTGCTTCAGAGGCAGATGTGTATTCACTTTACTAATGTATGTAAAACATATCCAAACTCATGCGAGAGAGAAAGAAGTAATAGAGAAAGAGTGGACATGTGCCCGTGTATATTCAACGAGGAAGTTCCACTGTTAAAGGGCAATTCCCAGTTGTGGAAAAAGTACTCATTTGTCATACTTGAGTAAAAGTAAAGATAGAAAATGACTCAAGTACCAGTACGGTACTACTTGGGTAAAAGTATAAAAGTATTTGGTTGTAAATATACATAAGTATCAAAAGCAAAAGTATAGTATTCCTTATATTAAACAAATCAGACGGCACAATTGTCTTGTTTTTTAAATTGATGGACAGTCAGGTGCACACTTCAACACTCAGACACCATTTACAAATTATGCGTTTGTGTTTAGTGAGTCCGCCAGATCAGAGGCAGTAGGGATGACCAGGGATGTTCTCTTGATATGTGTGTGAATTGGAGCATTTTCCTGTCCTGCTAAGCATTCAAAATGTAACGAGTACTTTTGGGTGTCAGGGGAAATATATGGAGTAAAAAGTACATCATTTTCTTTAGGAGTGTATTGAAGTAAAAATAAAAGTTGTCAAAAATATGAATACTAAAGTACAGATACTCAAAAAACGACTTAAGTAGTACTTTAAAGTACTTTTACATAAGTACTTAACACAACTGTCAATTCTAACACTTTTCAACATCATTTTACATTTCACATTTTTGTAATTTAGCAGACACTCTTATCCTGAACGACTTGAGAGCATACATTTTCATATATTTTCATTTCATTATCTCCAGCACGATACCAGTGTCTACATATGTGAAAACTGCACAATTTTATCGCTTTTATAAACAAATATATAAAGTTCTACTCAATGAAATCCTCAAACATAGATTTTCGTGCACTGTGAAATTTGTAGTGACGTGGGGAGAAAGAAAATGCCCTCCCTCTGGCTAAAAACTGATTGCAGATTTTGAAAATCACTGTTTTTCTTTATCCTACCCAGTGATTTCATAGAAATGTGCTGTTTTCACAT